>NC_092858.1:95626562-95762540 GCF_032062135.1 Pyxicephalus adspersus | reverse complement strand
TCATGTGCCATTCATATTCCCCTTCTGATCACTCTATGCCATTGACTGTCCCCTTCTGATCACTCTATGCCATTGATTGTCCCCTTCTGTTCACTTACCGGTACATAAGTGTAACTCCGTTGGGGCAGGGATCTCCGTTAGGGCAGGTAACTCCATTAGGACAGGGATCTCCGTTAGGGCAGGGATCAGCAGCTTGCTTCCTGGTTCAGAATCGCGGGGGCGCGTGTGCCGGCTTCTTACTTTCAGTTTCGTTCTGCACTGCAGCCAGGAGGAGACACACACTGCAGCCAGCATCGAGGAGACACACACAGGATCGGGTATCGGAGGATGTCTTATTCACGGGTGAGTGCCTTATTTTAATTATTTTATAAAAAATCGGGGGTGGCTTATTTAATGGGGATGCCTTATAATCGGGGGTAACACGGTATGTAATGCACTCCAAGACTATAAAGATAGATTATCAAGGGAGAATCTAGGTGATCCAAAATTGGAATAGATCTGGTACAGGATTGAAAAGATTTTCAACTATATTTGCAAATGATTTTGAAAAAATCAATTCCAAAGTTTGCTGGATCACCTTGGTGAGGTGATCCAAGTGGGTTAATTAATAGTTATTTTGCTTGGCCTAAGCTTTGCTTAAATTTTCTGTCACTGGGTAGACATGAACAACGTATAAAGGACTTGAAACATCCTTAAATGCATGATCTTCAATTGTTCATACAATCCAAGAACCCAAATCATTCTGAGTTTAAATCAATAGCTTCAACGAGGGCAGTGACGGTGGCAGATGCAACATGAAATACAGTCCTACTGAGTCTGCTTATGATTATTTATTATGAGCTGTTTCCGTTATAATGTTTTATATGTTTACATTTAAAGATTTTACAGTCAGGTCACAGAACTCTCTTTATTTTTATTGCACAATGCCATACAATAAACAAATCATATTTATAGCATTTGCTTGTCTGTATCATGATTGTCCTAGACTGCTAATAATTTTAAAGGCATTTTTTGTTTGGCATTTTGTTATTCATGGTAGGTTTTACTGATTTATACAGACATGGCTTCTGGTGTCTTACATTAGGGATCTAGAGAATGCCCTGATTGTTTTCTCTAGCTTTCGGTGATATGCTGGTTAGCCAAGAAGACTTTTTATTGGCCATGTTTTCTTTCTTACACAATAGATTACTAGACTGAACTAAGAAGCCTGATCCACACTTCCAATAAATTTCCAATGGTAAAAAAGAGACCCAAAACCATTGGGCATGGGCAATTTTGTATCTTATCAATGATTACTAAAAAGCTATGATGATTGTCTGCCAAGATGAACAGTTGTGCTCATCTTGGGCAAAAACTAGCGTGTCTACAGCAGTCCCCACATGTTGGTCATCAATGCAACCTGATAGATTGATTAAAAGTTGATCAGGAACGACCACTGTGCTTTTCTAGGAGGGGAGCACAGCAAGGCACGAGTGGACATTTATACAGATACAATGCAAAAACACTATATTTATATCCTGTAGTTTATCCTGCCAAATGTGTCTAAAACATGGGCATGGAAGCAAAAAGTGTATAGGAACTACAAAAATCTATATTCAGCTCAGCCATTCTTGTTTTTTTTACATACCTGTGACACTTTCAAGGCAGTAAATGACACAACTTTTTGTTCCCTGTGTGAGAACATAGCTCTAATTTCCCAATGGACACCATGTAAACCCTAACTTATGTAGAATTACGTAAAATACTTTTTCACTCTGAAGTAGTATTTTTGAAGAACTGCCTTTTTGTTTCGCTATGTTTTTTGTTTTGTTTTTTACTTTTGATGCACACATAGCACACCTCTATACACTTTAACTTACAGTAGTTCCATCAGCTAATTCAGTGTTCCTAAGGGTCCAAAGTGATAAAAAATGAATTAGTCTGGTCAACATGATTCAGTTTTTATTCATTTTGTGTCTCATCATTAGTGCCATGTCAATGTTCAGAGATGACATTGGCCTGGTATTGTATAAGAAATTCAGCCACTCAGGCTACATGCTTGGATAAGGATGTTGTTAAAGGAAATCCCATGTAGTTGCAATAAAAGTCCCTCCAGCCAATGAACGTTTTTTCTTTGCATTAAAGCTTGTCCCCCAATTGCATTGTCCGGCTCCATATGGCTTTTTATTGACAGTGCTATGCTTATTGGACCCAGGAAAATACATTTTTGCTCTGCCCATAAGCCCCATGTCTTCTGCCAAGGTTTTGAAGTTTCTACAGAAATATGAAATTTCCAAGAAAATTTCTGTGAGGTAGAATTTAGTGATTCCACTCATCCTAACTTCTGAAACACGTTAAGCTGACAGCATTAGGCAATGTTAATATAGTCTGTTCAGCTCCTAGTGCGCCCACTTTGTAGTGTACAGGAATAGAGTATAGTTAATAAAGATACATTACATGTAATTATGTTACCAGTATTTAGGAGAAGATTCTATAGCTTTGAAGGAATATACAGCTGAAATAAAGGTTTAAAATTCCACATATGCTTACATTTATACTTTAAAGTTCCGCTTGGGGCTGTCTACATAGAAATACACCACTACTCCCTATTATTTATCGCTCATGTAGAAACCAAACATACAAATACCCCTTTTTTTTAGCTAAATCTATGGTCATATAATGTCCTTAGTCTTCTGTCTTCTAATGTGTAGAGTTGGGGGTCCTTCTCCTGGTCCACACATCACTGCTGACTTTAGCTGGGTATTGGCTATCTTGCAGCAGGTGAGCAGCAGAAAAAAGGGGAACACCCAGTTTAAGAACATCTGCATCTGGATTACTGATCCCCTATACCTAGAAAGGCTCTGGTAAGGGACCTAAATGGAATGCCTAGGTGATCACTCTGATCACTCTGGATATCTGGCAAAAAAAAGCTGATCTGTACATGCACAGCATCACTTTTGGATGCCACGATATCCGGCAATATCAGAACGGGGACAGGTGAGTATTGTGGGGTATAGTCCTGCTTTGAACAAAGCATATACAATATGCTGGATATATAGCACTACATTCTCATTGTAGTTTCCCTATTTCTACCTGCTGCTCACACAAATTGTAACACTTGGATTTTTCATATTCTTGCATAATGTGATTGCAGAATCTCGTTCTCCTCTTGGACGGCGTGCAATAATGTCTTCCAGATCTAATAGTTCAGTTACATTTTATTTACCAAATGAAATAGTTTAGCGCTGTACTCATTTAAATCTGCAAGTTTAAGATATAAAAAGTTTTACATGAAAATAAAAAGCTGTTATAAAGAAAATGTGTGACTAGAAAAAAAGTAAATGTATGGATAAAATTTGTTAAGATTAAGGTGCCAGTATAACACTAGAACCTATTTATAACTGTTCTCAAAAGAATTCTAGAACCTTCTCTCTACCAACACACACATACACACACAAATCAGCTCCTTAAACATGCTCACACTCAGATGGTAACAATGCTGGTGTTTTATAGTGACCACAGTTATGTCATACATTTTTATTCTGTCAAATTTTCTCCATCACAGATTCACTTCAAACAACAACTTTAGGCAAGTAAAACAATTTAGTGAATTCCTACTGCAGTGTGTGAATAATTGGCACCACGCCAAAACAAAATAGACTTTAAATTTCGTATAATTTTCCCTTTGCCAGATGAGCCAGGACTTTAGGAAAACCTCCACATTTTTCTTGCAGTGTAAATTTGGCAAGCAGAAGAACATTTGAAATAGAGAAAATTGACAGAAATGTAATATAGGCAAAGAGTACAGGCAGGTATTATCCTACTAGAATTAAGAAACCGCAAATGACACAACAGTATAATATTAGCCTTCTGCAGGACAAGTTTAATGAGGAAGTCAAGGCCCATATTTTTTAAGACAAAGAGGCCCAGGCTGGGGATTTAGTACAAGAATTAGGATACTGCAGGGGATACAGAAGAGTAAAATTAGCCAGTAGCAGGATAGTTATATTAGGTCGAAATGTGCTAAAGGCAAAGTGTACAGGAAGGTGCTATTTTTTCTACATGAATTAGGATACTAAAAATACAATCGTGTAAAACTAGAGAGAAGAAGAACAATTTAAATGAGCAAAGCTATGCCCAAAGTTACTGGAGAAAAGGGCACTGGCAGAGGATTTGATACACGAGTTAGGACGCTTATGAGAACACAGCAGTGTAATATTGGCCAGTGGTAGGATAAGTTTATTTAGGGAAAACACTGATATATGCCTAAATTTTATCTATGGTGGGAAGGGTGTTTAGGTGCATATTGTTCTTGCATTTGGTAAGAAAGCATCTCTGTGCT
The DNA here is from genome assembly GCF_032062135.1 of Pyxicephalus adspersus. Classification (NCBI taxonomy): domain Eukaryota; kingdom Metazoa; phylum Chordata; class Amphibia; order Anura; family Pyxicephalidae; genus Pyxicephalus; species Pyxicephalus adspersus. Next base: position 95,758,219 of record NC_092858.1, on the reverse strand, counting down.
GCAAACAAAAGGTACCAATGTATGTATATATATAAAATACAACCCCTGAATAAAGCCCCTATGCAACAAAAGCCCTTTTTAAAATATATCTCTTAAAACACAGCTGCTGACCTAACTCCCTAACTGATCTTAACCTCGCTTTATATAATATGTCAGCTTTGCTTATGCTTTCCCTACAACAGCTTTCAATACTATGGCTGCTCTGTGCCCCCAACTCTTCATGGTTAGGGGACTGGTTTATAAAAAAAAAAATGTCCTTCTAAGCCTGCTGCCTGCTTTCCACAGCTTCTAGTGGACCAATCAGCACAATTTTACTTCATGTAAAAGGGTGGATGACCCTTTTATATAAAGCATAAATTTTGTTTGTTTGCTTAAAATAAAAAAGGGCGGACTCTCCCCTTCTGTCTTAATTACCGCAATACTTCGCAATACTTTCCCCGTTCTGCAATAAAAACTGAATGGGAAGCCAAGTGCCTCCGGGGTTTCCTATGTCAGGTATCCCAGGAGGCTTTGGGCTGCTCCTTTTGCCCAAGAAGGGCCTTTTCTGGCAATGATAAAAAAAAATTGCCAAACTCACATATACACAGCGGGATCAGCACTATTTTTTTCTTTCATTTACAGGTGGATACCTCACCCTATCTGACTCCTGCACAGTGCAAGATCAGGTGACGTGAGCAGAAGCAGAAGGATAAAGGAAGAAGATGGCTGCGTCCGGTGATTAGTCTGTGCTGTGAGGAAAAAAGAATCCAGGATGAAGCAGAACTGGATGGAAGCAAGGTGTAAAAGAATCGAGGGCTCTGCAGAAGAAAAGGTAAGTGTAATTTGTTTTAATTTTAATGAAAGTCCTGCTTTATTAGCCATGTAGTACATTATAGTTTTAAGAAAATATACTACTAGACAAATTTACATGACTGGCTGGTAAACCTTGCACCTGCAAAATTTACCTTAAACTAACAATAGTTGCAAACCCCAACCTCATCCCTAATTGAAAACCATGTTATATAAAAGCAAAAATGTCTATTACCAAGAATCTTGTACCTATTGCAGGCACTGCCAATTTTTATACCTGCCGCGTCCTTCAAATCCATACATTTCAAGGCATTTCGGTTTATTTAGGGTAAAAAGGGTCACTGCCTTATAAGAACCCCATTGCTTAGTGCTAAAATAAAGAGTGGGGGTTGGGGGTTCCCAACCTCCCACAGTACTACATGCTCTCAATAAAGATAAACAATGGGTCGGAGTTGAACAATCCTTTACTTCCACTCCTCTCACATCTATCCCATGGTTGTTGACATTGCACAGCCTGCATTGAGAGCCCATTCATTAATTTATGCCACATGGAGGGCATGTAAGAAACCTTTATTTCAATCAAAATTGTCATCTTCGCCTAGTAAATCCATTTTTCTTTCCAGGGATGGACAACATGCAGTTTTGTGGGCTACAGGAGCGGTGGTGGTGGTGGTGGGGGAAGGGGGGAGTTCAGAGAGTGGAGCACTTTGTACATCAGGGTCAATGGGTAACCCGGGAGATATTGATGGCCGCCTCTTTTACCTACAAATTCGATTTTTGGAGATCAATACAGCTTTTGCACTTCCTTAAATCCCTTCCTTCCAATCACAGCAACATCCGCACAAAAACAATGTTTGAGCTGCTATGCGATGGGTGGAGCTCGACTCGACACTCTCTTTCCTTGTTATGTTCCAAGCTCAACTCTGCTCCTGATAATTTTTCACCAGCCTACCTCCAAGCATGGGAAGCAGAACTAGGTTACTCCATAGATACTGAACAGAAAGCTAAGATACTCACCCTGGTTTATAAATCCTCCATCAGTAGTAGATATCAGGAAATGAGTTATAAAATATTGTCTCGTGGTATAAGACTCCGGAGAAGTTACACAAATTCTTTCCCGAGGTAACCAACCCTTGCTGGCGGTGTGACCAGGCGAAGGGTAGCATGTTGCACATTTTCTGGTTCTGCCCGCTATCGCACCCTTTCTGGGATCAGTTCCTAGCTCAAAAAGTTACCACGTATAATATACCAATGGAACCTGGGTTCTTTCTGTTGCACCACAACACTACTTTGAAAAAGGCCTATAAGGGTTTTATTATCAGGTACCTCAATATTGCTGCCAACTCCTGTATTCCAATGTATTGGAAGTCAACGGTTACCCCAGCTGTTGGTTTATGGCTACATAAGGTGAATTATTTTATGATGATGGAAGATCTTACAACTAGTTTTTTTTACCACAGACTTTTTTTGGACTTGTTGGACGCTAGTCTATCTTTCCATGTTTTTACCTGTTTCATTAATGGTATTACCCTGGAAATCCCTGAAAATTTAGAAAAATAAAGAATGTGTAAAAAAAAAAAGCAAAAATGTCATTTTGGGTTTAATAAACTCTTATATACTTACATACACAAGCTGTCCCTCACTTTGTACATATTTTATGCTTGATTTTTTTCTTTGTAAATTTAATTGTGTATACATTTTTAATTCAACAGATTACTAAACAATAAAAATAAACAAATCTATGTGAATATGAATATTTTGAGCCATAAAACAGAGATGCAAGCTGCCAGGGGAAGGAAATGTATTTATTTAAAACAGCAGAAGGGTGTGTTAAAGTAGATTAAAATCATCTGAAAGTGATATCATCCCATCCACCTAAAAACAAGTTAAAACTGTAACTGAGATGCATCATATCTCCCAAACAGTCCTATTTTAAGGGGGTAAATTTCCAGATATGTGCATGTTTTTAAAATCCTAATTACTCGTGTTTACTTGGAACTGTCAAGCAAGCATTGATTAGGAAAAAAGGAAGAGGGATTCAGATGGTTTTGCTCTAAATTGTACTCCATTTGTAACTGGCACCTTTTTTTTTTTAACTTGCAGGTTAAAAAAGGAGAAAAGCAAGAGTTAAAAACTTTTAAAAACCTTGGAGGAGGTGGCACTTGCATGCAACAGATAGCATGACTTAGAAAAAAACTGAATGCTTTGGTCATTAAAAAAAAAAAAAAAAACAATGAGAGGGAAAGTGAGAGTCAGTGACTGCATGAAAGTGGTTGGAGCCAGAGGAGCTAACATGCTGGTTTTATACACTGCTTGAACACTTGGTTTTGCTGATGGACTACAATGCAGACACAGCCAGACCTCTCTCTCTCTTTCTCTCTCTGAAAGCCAGTTGGAGTTATCACTAGCACAGTTATGAAAGCTGAACTTTTTTTTTTTTTGCTATTTAACTGTTTTGTGTAAGTAAGAAGAAACAAACCCACAGTTCTGGAACCTTTTATTACATTCATTTTGTTTCATTTTCTTGCTCTGGTTGATGCTTTTTTGGGAGTGATTCTCTGGAAAGGATTGCAATCAAACAGATACACATTCATTCAAAGTGGAAACTATTAAGAAGGTAAGCTTTACAGTTGTGAATTTTCTGATTTTGTGCTGTTTTCTATATATTTTAATGCTTAGGTCAGCATTGATAGGAATGGTTTGCCTTAAAAGAAAAATCTTTAGATAAAGTCACCCATTCTCCACATTGAAAATCATTTGTATGCTTTAGTTTATATATTCATAATGTATATATACAGTGATATATTATATCCTGCTGGTAAAAGGAAAACAGTTTAGTTTAGCAAAGGAAACAGAGATGGTTGCATGTCAGGAGATGCTGATTTACTGACAGCTAGTTTTGAAAACTCTCAGCCTAATCTCTAGTCATTTGCACAGTGCACACACATATTCACATGCATGTACTGATGTGTGATGGGCTTTTAGAGCTTGTAAATGGTCAAACTAGGCAAAGAAAACATTTTTCACAATGTTTAATATTTGCTGTTTATTTTTGGATTGTTACAAGGATTTAGTGCCAAGAAGATCCTTGCAGTTATCAGATTTGGAAACTAACATTTATATGCGGGATTGGAATTTTTAAAAAAAGAATCATTTAAAAAATATATAATTTGGATCCCAGAAAAGAGTTAGAGGTCTGCTGTGATATATTCACATGGGTTTAGCAAAAGTAGCTTCTGCAACATCAAATTTACAACTCTTTTTAATTTGAAACAGACAAATTTAGATCATGGTTAGTTATATAGACCCAGAGGAATTGTTTCAAATGTTTTTTTCTTTCCCTTGCTGTAGAAACAATATTTCCTTTTTAGTTATTGGGACATGAAAAACATAACACATGAGTGTTGAGGGTTTTTATGTATTTTTTGTACATTTGTCACCATTGCAGATTCTTAGGACAAATTGCACCATCTTTTATGCACATCTGTTGTACTTCCTTACTTCATCAGAATCCTAAATTATTTAAAGGAGACAGCCACCTGGGAATTTATATTTCCAATATCCTGGGTGTTTGTAAAGCTTTATTGACTTTTGCTACACTTATGTGAACGGCGTTCCACCATCACTTTTTTACCCCTGTTGCTCATCCTGCTGCTGTCTGTCACTGTAATGTTCCGCCTGTAGGGTCTTTATTAAAGAGGCATCTGGTAACAAGACAGACAGCTTCTGGATATGTAGAAAGAGGCAATTATAGGCAAGGGAAATTCATTACATTGGACATACTACATCAGAGTTTAAATACAATATTTACAATGCATCTGGACCAGTGAATCAATGTGATGGCAAATATGCAATCCCTAGAATGTATTGATGCCATGAATTTAGGTAACTACATCTAAGCTATGGGCACACCTTACTGACATGCCCACCGGATTTAATATATAATCTACCAAATCTACTTTCATCTGAAACATCTTTAGCCCCTCTATATATTTGCACTAAGGGAAGAGTAAATTACTAATAAAGTGTGATTATTAAACTACAAATTGACTTCTGTGTTTGCAATACAGTTTCTGAAGCAGTGACACCTGCACCCCTAGGTGTCCAGAAAAGCTCAGTCCATATATTTTAGCTTTTCATCATAGGCTGAGAAGAACGTTACAGAGTTTGTACAAATGAAGCCTTTTATACAAAGCACACAGCAAAAATATAGAGGGTCCACAACATAACCTTCACAGACGTACTCTACGTATATTGACATGCACCAGGGGGCACTTAGCATACATCTGAGCCCTGGTTCGAAATGGGTCTTGCTAGTTGCCATTATATGGTGATCACTTAGTAAATAATGGGAAGACATCAGGGAAATAAATTTTGTGGCATATTTTAGACCTTAGGAGCTTGCTTAATGGTACCTGGCAGAACTGTGTGCAGAACTCATAATTAGCATGTACTTTAAATGTATTACCTTTCTTGATTACCATTTTGTCTTGATAAACTGATTGCATACCACCTTTTATGCTTAACATTTTTCAGTATACATTTAATCAGCTTCACTTTTGACTGATATTCAATGTTTATGCAGTTGGAAACAAGAACATCCATGGGGTAACCCTACCACTGTGGTCTCCAATAGGAATCTTCCAACGGTACCCTGGTTTCCATGTTTGCGTGTAACCTTAATAGATCACAGTGGAGGTTGACTTACTCTAGCTCTAAGTAGTATGGGTTTGTTTGAAGATATTGTCCTTTCCAAGGTACATAATAATCTTTGCCCTCTTCTGCAACTTTGCATACCTGAAAGTGACAAAAAGAACATATGTGTTTGCTCTAAAAACCATGTTAAAGATAGGCCACTGTAATACACAAACCATGGTTGCTGAGTAGTAGGGAGTATTGTCTTGAATGACTAATGTCAGTCATGTGAATTTAGAACAAAACATAAAATATTATTCACTATCAAATTAAATTTCTTGTGTTCATTTTATAGATGATGAATATTCTTATGTAAGGGAGTTGCACAATTCAGCTGACACAGCATAAAAAAGATTGCACCTGCTGCAAAACACCTGCAGACATTCACATTGCATACTTGCACACTTTTATAACAGTTGTGAACATGCTCAATTGTTGTAAGAAAGAATGAAAGTTACTAAAGGGATTTAGACAGTTCAATTAGCAATGTGACGTATCCCATTGCAAGATATATAAGTTATCCTAAAGAATCCAATGAAAATTTACTCTGCAAAGAATACCCAATGATTTGTAATTAGATAGTTGAAGTCAGAAGAGCTTCAATGCAATCACTAAGCTTAGCAAAATATCCATTACAAGGGGATACTTTACCAGAACACCCTAATTCCTTTGGTGAATGAACCTAATATGTATGTAATTTATCTGTGAAAAGACTCATCAAATTCAAGAAACCTTATATATAACACCTTTATGCAAAATATTTGTAAAGTATTTTGGATTAAGGATTGTGTGAGTGATGGATGCAAGGAAAGTAAAATAGTAGGCATAAAGATATATATACTATACTGAGTGCTCATGCAGGGTAGACCAGTGGTAGTGAAGTTTGTCACCTAAGATCACAGAAAGGCAACACATAAAATGCAAGGTTGCAGTGGCACAGAAAGCTGTCAGGACCTGCATACTCCAGGAGATTGTCAGGGATTTCATACATTCTACAGGAGATGGCTAGAGTCTGCAGACATCCTATAGAAGATAGTTAGAGCCAGCAAATATTCTACAGGAAATATCTGAGTGAGGGAAAGTTGTTACCACTGAACATGTTCTAATGACCATTCTACAAATCTTCTACTTTTTGTCTCAATTGCTATGTTCATAAGGACCAAATAAAGAGGTGTTATGTCATAGGAAGCCTTTGCCTCCTATGAATGCCCTCCCAGCCATTTCCCAAAAAAGCCACCCTTTTCAAAACTAATTGTCAGTATTGCCATAGCCCTGCCTGACACAATGGGTATGATTTGTTAAAGCTCTCCAAGGCTGGAGAGGATACACTTTCATCTGGGAAATTTGGTGACCCAATGGGCTTGATTTCTTAAAGCTCTGCAAGACTGGAGAAGTTAGACTATTAAGGGAAAACCTGGGTAATATACCAGTCCTCGAGAAGATTTGCTAAAAAAATAATTTGCTATTAGTTGGCAAATATTTTCAATTTTGAACCAAAGCCATTTCAGGTTTGCTCCATAGTGGTCTATAATAAAGTGCTTTGCTATGCATTGGTAAATCACTGATTGATTAATAAATGTGTGCCTGCTTGGTTAGGTTTCTTAAAAACATGTCCAATGGAAATAAAAATGATTAGAGAATTATTAGAGAATTAGAATTATTACAGGTGGTAACATATATTTTCATATCAGAGCTGGCTTTCAGTTAATCTGTATTGTGATGTCATAAAGCACTTATTCAGTTATTGTACATTTCCAATGGCATAACTGAATGTCAGCGTAAATCATAGCAATTTTAGATATTTGTATATATACAGGTTTAGATTACATTCACCTCCATTGCTTAGATCTGTTGGTGGACCAACATGAAACACTAAGCATATCACTGAAGTGCTACCACCAATTCCATGTATTGACCTTTTAGCCTGTGTATACAAAAGTGTTTTTTGTATTCCCTTATTAAGTATGCTTGCAAAATGTTTTATTGATTGTGGTTAACAAAGCAAAGTACAAAGAAATAAATGTATGAGTAAACAGAATTCTAATTAAAATATGTAATGTAAGATATATACAGATGGCTCTTTGCAATAATGTATATACCCATATTATACTCAGATTACATAACAGAAGTGGTAAATTCCAAAATACTTGCCAAATATCAGCCACTGTGAAATAAATGGACTGTCATTACCTCCTTTAGAAAATGCTACTTGTTTATTATCCGTAGCTTTAATTCTTTCTTGTTATAAACTCAGAGTATACTGGTAATTCCAGACTTGCATACTTGGTCTGGATCAGTGGCTCAAATATGGAATACAGAATATCCTTATAACAGCCATACAACAAGAACTGTTAGAAAGCAAGTAGTGATAGCGTTATATGTATTTATTTCATTAAAGGACAACCGCTGCATTAGTTTTTAAAGAAAACAAGGCAGAAGTGCCTTTATTTTCATTTTTTAACAAAAATACTTTCCACTGATTAACATTGATTTACTCATTACTATAAAGTGAAGTATTGAAGCAATTTAGGCTCCTTTAATTCTTGTGGTGGAAAACCACTTCCGGAGGCACAGGAGCTTTTTGTCTAGGCGTGGCAAACAACACTGCAGGTAAACGCATTGTGGTTCTTCCTACAGAGGAGAAAAAGCAACCATGTGGCTTTCTGGAACTGCAATGTGTTTCATCGCATCTGTGTGCAGGTGTATTCACATAATGGTTTTCAAGTGAATGGGAGCGGTTGGGGGTGCAGTTGAGCTTGTCATCAACCATGGATCTAAAATGGTCCTACATTTATATAGAACACTAAGAAAACACTTTTTGCAATATTAGATTTAGTTGTAGTCATATATATATATATCTGTGAAGGGCAACCAGACCTATAACATTACAAATATGAAAATTTTTCAAGCAGCATTCCTAACTAAAGTCTTCTAGTCTGTATACATATTGGACTATTTTACACTAATGTGAAACACACTGATGTATGTTCTTTATCAGTTTGGATAAAATGCAATGTACAAAGCTGCATAATATGTTGGTGCTAAAATACAAAAATACAGGTTAGTAATAATAACAATTATAATAATTAGCTTCCCAATCACAGTCACATTTCTTCGATGATTTTACCTAACAGGTAGTTTGAAAATATTCCTTATCTTTAAACTACCTTCATCTATAAATTTGTACTGTTCTGATCATCTTCAGATACTTTTACAAATGTATTTATGATTTTAAAATTCTTTACACAAACCAGATTGCAATACCTTCTTATTTATAATGGGAGGACACAAAGGATCCTGAAATGTTTACAATATAAGACAAACAAGATGATAAAGGATCTATTAATAAAGCAGTGTACCTCCTAGATTGTAAGCTCTTGGGGGCAGGGTCCTCTCTGTTACTGTCTGTATTTGTCTGTCATTTGCAACCCCAATATAATGTACAGCGCTGCGTAATATGTTGGCACTATATAAAGATTATTTATTATTATTATTATTATTATTATTAATAATACTAATAATAATAATAGTAATAATATTCTGACATTTACCAAACATTTTCTGGTGGAGAATTAATCGCTGCCATTAAAAACACATAGGTATGAAAAATTGTCTGATTCCCTGCTTTATAAAAAAAAAAACACTTTTAAGTGTATATGAGGATTCATGGACATTGGAGACCAAATTAATGTCTATAAATATGTCTATCATCAGTCCTAATAAGGGTTCAACACAAATGTTTTTTTATATATAACCATTAGTCAGACATGGGACCAAACACTCTATTTATCATACAATATAACCTTTTCATTAAACAACGTAAGTATAGTTTTAAAACAGAAATCTGGTAAGAAAGTAATGGGCATGACTAATCCAAGGAATTGGGCTGTCTACAAATCCATACTTAGGCAAGTGTAGGGGTAATAAGGGGTAGCCTTACAAGGCAATAACAACCATTTCCAATGTCACAAATACATATTTATATATATAAATATTTTCCAAACTGCTAGAAAATCTCCACGCCACCTGGCCATCTCTTCATTTAATGACAGGAGGGAAGTAATGTATATATTATTCATCCTATGCTTCTGTTTATGGAGCAAAGTGCTTCAGAAAGAGCAGAGGCTATGGGACTACACATGGTAGGTAATATATCCTTCCAAGGAGTCATTTTTCAGTCCATAGCTGGGCAGATGCCTCACTCAAAAGGATAGTTGGTGAGCCATGTACTATTCAAAACCTACCCATGCACTGCTTCGATAGGCTCTGGCTGATGGTGGGTAAGCACAAGCTCTTTTTTTCATACAAAAATATATTTGAGTGTCAGAGAGGTTTAATAAATCATGTACATTATGTATGGTCTATATAACTTGGTTCTGGTCTACACAATGGAAGCAACATATACTCTTATTTTCTGAATAGTTTAGTTATGACTTCTTAAATATTGGACAACACTAATTCAGAAAACATCTTCCCCCTCCCTATAGCACTCGCTACTCCTAATCTATGTAACATAACATTTCTGAGTCAGAGAAGCCATTTTTTTACTGTTATCTTCAGTAACACTGCCATATTCAACCACTGATCAAAATTATTTTAACAAAATATTGACTTGAAAGGACAAATAGCGTATCAAGAAGGATGATGTGTTCCCCTAAATTTGTTACCTAACTGTTTTTGTAAACAATCAAGGGTTGAAGCCTACAAAACCCAATGCACCTTAAACCAGTGTGTTCATTACTGGTGTAATTGGCTTGTGTAATTAAAGCGGGCTATACAGTCCCCCAAATAAACACATAAACGTACGTGTGAAAGTTGTATTCTACCTATATGTGTTTTACCGTAGTGTTCTGCTGTTGGTCTTACTTTTCCACAGGCAGTCTTAAGGTTATCCCATTATCCCCCACTTGCAGGAAGTGAATAAAGGTAGTCTATTATTTATGAGAATCTAATTGAAGTCAAAAACATGTAGCTCTGATGTTAATATTCATGTCCCAACTCAAATGCCATTTACTAAATCTGTAGACTAGTATGCAGCACTTTAATCCAAATATTGTTATGGGCAATTAATATTTTTTACAGACTGTTTCATTTGTAAGGTATTGTAAAGTGGTGAGCTAAAATATGCCTTAGTACAAGCCTAAGTATAATTGCCATTGACTGTACCTCCAACAGAATGGATATTATACTGTCAAATTAAGGTTCAACAATAGAGGACCAGCAATAGTCTTTGTCAGCAGCTTTGCTGAAACCAACAGTTAGTCTCCTCTCCGTGCTACAGATTTACCACTGCAGTAGAATAAAGATGAGAAGGTGATTGCCTATGACAGCCAAAGTCTAAGACCTTTCCCTCCAAAGGAGAAGACAAAGAACATGGCATAGAGAGCTGGGAACTCGCTCAGAGAGTAGGTTATGCACAAAGAGAAGCAAGCAGCTGCTGCCAAACCATTTGGAAGTACAGTACTCTGGTAGTTAACTAACCCAATTGAGTCAGTAGAGAGGAAGAAGTCTAGCAGACTACCAACAAGTGTCCAGGGAACACACAATGAACACAAACCACTAATGTAGCAGGGGAATAGACACTACCAATATAATGAGGGCACAGACACTAAACACTATTATTTCTATCGATAAACTTTATTTTTATAGTGCCAACATATTATGCAGAGGTGTATATTAAATAAGGACAGCATAAACATTAACACATATCTGTTTCCCTAACAGACTGTCTTGGATATAAGGTAGGATGGGTTAAAAAAAGATCTACCAGTGGCTAGAAACATTGGTATATCATATGCATATTGGATATTTGCTTATATTTGCTTAGGTCTGTCATGTTTCCAAGAAATGTTTGGTTAGCAAAGTCATACAGCTGGGTTAAAATTTCTATCATATTAGATCCATTGAAATCCATGAAGATACGACAGTTTTAAAATTATCAAAAAAATCTTCCCCTACAGCAAGCATAAACCACATATTGTAAATTATTTAACCATTTATAAAGCAGTGAATTTGACATTTACCAAACATCACTCTATATAGTCAATGTCTGATTCACTGCTTTATAATTATACCCCAATGACCTAAAGTGTATGTAAAACTTTTTTTGTTTAGCTTTGTTAGAATTGGAAAAAGGTAAGAATTTTTTGTCAGTCTTGTGATATATACCCCTCTATTTGTCCCGGAAAGAAAGTAAGAAAGTGAAGGGAAATCCATAAATGATTTGGTCCGTCTGTTATTTGTATTTCCCTCACTTGCTTATACAAAGTAGGAAGTAGGAAGAAATCCCTGCCTACCTGCTCAGTCCAAAACTAGAAGAAAATAGTATAACTCAAATGGACTATGAACTTCACCTGGGCCATGATCAACTATTCAAGAAAGATAGTAACATTTTTACACAAATACATAGATGGTATTATATGGATGGTATAAGTGCTGTTTTGCTTAATTTTCATTTTAATTTTAATTTTGCTTTTTTTGAAAACCAATACCCCATAGATATTTAAAACAGGGACAACTAATTCTGTCATTGCATTGGCCCTCTCTAAATGAGTTGTTTTATTAGTCTGGCTCAGAAGGGGCTGATAGAAATCCATGTCTTGTCTACAGATATATCTTACACCCGCAGTACAGTCTGTTAAGCTGTGCAGCAAATAAAGCATCTGCTAAACATAAACTGGTTACATTAATCCGCACTGCAACCATTTTACTGTGTCATCCTGTTTTTCTTTCGAAATTTGAATCTGGCAAGGAGATGCATTCCTAGCACTGTTTTAAAGCAGCATTTCATGGTTGAGAATTTGAATTCAGGCATTGCTGCACTATGCATACAGTGTTTTTTTTTTTAATTTAAGTCTACGTGTACAGCAAAATATAGATAGAGAAGTGTAAATTATGCATTAATATGACAAGAAAGTGCAAAGAAGTGTTGGGATTAAAATATCAAAGCAGAAAAACATCCTCCAGGGAAGTAATTTAAATCTATACCATAAAACATAAAGTAATGTAAATAAGAAAGATTGAATATCAATTAAGCTAAATTAATCTTGGCAAAACCTAAATCTGATTGGCTATTATATAGTACATTGCGTGCTGTGTTTATTAGACAATTCAATGTGTTTTATGTGCTAAAGGGTTTGCTAGATAGCATCCAATGTTACACCTATGATATATATATATAGTAAAAACCTCCTTTACTCCCGAAGAGTGTCATCTTTTTATTTGCAGTAACCTGCAAATTAGTAACGCCAAACTCCAAACTTTAATTTCAGGCTGTACACTGTCATATTCTGTACTGAAAATGCTTTTTGTGTTTTTACTGTACACAGACAGCTTCTAATAGAGTGCATTAGAAGCTCCAGTAAGCCAGATAGAACCTCCTTCATTTATTGACTGATGGGAATCGTCATCATCTAGCCCATTACTCCCCAGCATTACTGTCTTCAAATTGCCTCTTTTATTCAATGGCATTCACTTCCTTCAATCATAGATGTTCAGCATCACATGTGTTGTTACCACAAATTCTTTATGGAAACTGCTTATAGCACCACGCTGGCCTTTCTAACTAACCAGGGTCTACCTGCTTTGCACAGGGAAGCACACAAACAAATCGATAGATCATTTGGTCCTAAATAAGGTTATATAATAAGAAGGGCAAATAATGCAATGACATTTTAAAGCTTTATTTAATAAATTCATTTAGTTTTATTCACCTAATTTTATTCACTTAATTTAATGTATAAATTATACATGTATTTGTTCTAGAAGATTTATCCACCTTATTTCTCCTGGTGATCATTCTTGTTTCTGTTTGAAATAAACCCTTGTGGTTATTTCCAGTATTTAAACTAGAACATAAAAAGCTCCTATCTTATTTGTAAACATTTAGATTTCAGAGACAATAAAAAATCCTGGCTGTTAAAAATGTCCTTCTGTATCTGTATTCCTTCCAAAGCGCACGTTCCTCACCCAGTCAAAATTAGTCAATTTATTGTTGCTGACCTTCAACACCTTCCCAATGTCCAGTGGACCAGAGCCATTGGTATGGTAGATGGCACTGGGTGTCAACAAATCTGTCATTTTTAGTTCCGCTTCACTCCAGGTACGTGGTACCAAAAAACAGTAGGGCAGGCATGATATCACCCAGGGTTACTCATGATAGTCTATCTTCTTTAGTATTGCGGAGGTTTGATAAATCAGGCCTAATATGTTGAAGAGGTCTTCCTAAGATGTGTCCTTACAATTTTTGCTACCTTTATGGGGGCTGACTATATCTTCTATGTGATTACTTTGTACCACCAATACTTAACTTTGCAGCTTGCTTTTCATAAATTATTTCAATCTCTCCTGGACTAGTACACCCCATGATAAAATTGTTTTGTTTTCATAAAGTAGTCTAGCTGGCCTGTGGCAATATAGATAATTTTCAAGCACTAATGTGTCACAAATCCTGACAGGTTATTATTTCCATGTGTCAGCTGGACACATAGCTTTACAGTAAAAATGAACAAAGTACTAACATATTTTTTGGTAATATTTAGATTTACTTCAAGAGACATTTGTGTGAATATTTAATATAAGAAAGTCTTCCCATGTGATTTTATTAGTTATACTGCATCATCTAGCTTTCCATTTGGTGGTTATGAAATCTATGAGGCTACACCACATGATGGCTTTAGGAATACCTAATGTAAAGTACAACTTCCTCACTTCTCCCCTGAGCCATACACTCAGATCATGACCTCTTGTTCAAACACATTTTTGGAGTCTAATTCCTCTGTCTTCTGTGTACTTTATGGGTCTCTCTTGGTGTATAAATTCTAATTCTAATGTGTCTAAAATGCTGAGTCCCCAACCATTAACTAACCACTCTCAGTATGAGCTAGTCTTCTTAGTTATTCATGTGTGTGAATTACTCCCTAGTTATAAACCCAACATCACATGTAACTCTTTAGTATATTCAATTTTTTTTTTTATAAAACCTAAAGTAGTTTTTGACTATGCTGATAACAATATTTTGCAGTTTGATGCATAAAGTCCATTGAAAATGGTTTTTGGATGACTGCGTAATGTTTTAATAAAGACCTTTGCGTACTGAGTGTAACGGAAACAAATAACAAGTATATCAAATACCAAAGTAAAATAAACAAATATTGTTGTAATTTATTAAATATGGTAGTGATATAGGGAACCCTTTAGGATTCAGTCCTTGGAGATTTTCAAAAATGTGGAAAATCCCTTCAACCTTTGAAATCGGTTTTGAACACTGCAATGTTTGAATGGCATGAGTCCAGTGGGTGACGGCCCCAGCTGTAAAACATTACTCAAGGGTTATGGAGATTTTAACATTATAACAAAAGCTGTAAAACTCTTTATCAAAGTACTATCCTAAAAGCTTAGCACAAGATGTCTATAGCCAATAACTTGGAGAAAACCATAAATAGAATACTTTCAAATGGTTTATTGTAGTAAAAGGTTTCAGATCCCATGTATTAAAGAAGAACTCCAAGAAGAATTAAACTACAGTACATTTAATGCTGTAGCATAATGCTTCAATATGTCTTGGTTACCTTCTTCCCTTGAAAGTTAAAAAAACGGTTACGATTTGTGGATAACATTGAAAAAAATGCTGTTGACAGTGCTCATATCATTAAAATATTGATGCCCCAGTGGATGCATATCTACTATATGTTTACCACACGCTTTTGGTTCTATCATTAGCATTATCATGGAGTTGTAGGATAGTTACTGCCTAAGTCTTTGTAAACAGAGTTGTCTAACAGTAAATTAAAACCACTGAAATACATCAGTGCAAGTAATTAGACTTGTCCTTAGACGGCAGACATTGAACATCCCAGACTTATGGCCCATACCTCACATTGTCCATTCAATTTCCACTTTTTGTAATCTTTGATTTAAATAATTAAATATACTAGAACAGTTTATTGTGAAGCATGTCTACTTTATTGGTAACCACAATACTTAAAAAAAATTGGTACATATTCTTAACTTTTTTGATGATGAAAGTTTAGTGTTTTTGGAAATATCATGTCTCAAACAAACGGTCAAATATTTATAATGCAAAAGCTATTATTTACTATATTTAGCTATATTACTCCTTAAATGTCTGAAGTGCCTTTAATAATCCTTAGGTTCTGTTTTTCCATTCTAAAATCACATTAGGGTGTTTTCATTAATACTTATGTGCTTTCATTGGTTATTGAGGTCTTAAGCTTGCAGGGGTTGGTGGGGGGATGTCAAAATCAAAACTGAAAATTCTTCCATTTCACTATTTGACAAACTCTTAGGGGGTATTTGAAAATTAAAATAAATGGAGAGAAATGTAAAGAATGCAATTGCCTGGCAGTCATGCTAGTCCATTAACTTCAATAGTTTATATATCATATCAGGGGAGTCAGAGAAATGCTAGAAGGCCTTATCTTTAAACTTCTGGGTCACTCAAACAACACAAAACAAAAGGGTCAGTAAGACAGCCGGTCAGCTTTTCATTTGCAGAATGAGAAGTTACCGGTATCTGTGTTGCAGCCTCAATGTTTTTATTAGGAGAGATTACCTATAAAGAGACTGTCACTGTGTCCATTGGAGCAAAGTGATTGTGCAAAGCCTTCCCTCATCCACTTAGAGCAACTTTTGCCATGGTCCTCTACTGATCCATTCCCTTGTCAGATCCAGGAGTCAAACCCATTGCACTCATATTCAGCTAGGAATGAGCTCTGCATTATGAGGTCACAATCTTCTCTTTGAATGGAAGCACTGGGTATTTAGTGTGGGTTATGGCAGAGCAATAGTGAAGGAAAATATACAATAGATAGCTAAAGGGCCTCTCTCTTTGAAAGAAATGTATCAGAATCAACTATTGGAGCTAATTCTGACTTTTGTGAATGATCATGCATCATGGCCATCATTCCTATATATGCTTCACCGTTTAGTGAATAACTGACCTAGGAAAAGCATGTGCAATAATGTGGCCATATGGTCAATATGTGCATGATCAGGTGGATGATCCTGGATATTGATTATTTAAATGGGATCACATCAGTTGGATAACCATTATTATATTTAGCTTCATTATACAAGGGGGTGCATTATAAAAAAAAAGTAATGACTGATGACTGTGTTGTCTGTGAGTCAGACAACGAAATAGTCAACTTAGTTTTAGGATGGCATGTAATATCATTCACAGTGAAACTGATTATTTCCAGTTTCCTTGTCACAGCATGGGATTGTGCTTTCATAGTTGTAAACATATAGATTCCAGGGACAATTATTTCCTGAAGAAGTGTATCAGAGGTCCAGAGTAACCATCAGAGAAGTGATAGAAATTCAGCTCTGATTTTGTGGCCCAATTTTATTACATTCAGTGGATTATTACTAACTCTCAGCCATGGAGCTAACAAGCTATTTAAGTGGCGGGGGTCACATAAATCCCATGTGCTCATCCTGACTCATCCATGACATTGCTTTTATGGCATTGCTTTTCTTCTCTCGCTTTACTCAGCAGACTTCTAGCAGATTCCTAGGGAAAAAAATCCTTGGGTACAGCAGAGGTGCCTGTCTCCAAACAAATTGTATTCAGTTCTGCTGATTAGACAATAAAAAAGCAGAGACCCACTGATGAGGTCAGCCATGTACTCTATCATATTTAAATGAATTTTAAATGTGACAGCATTTTGCATTACTGTAAAGCCTGAATGGCTTAAATGGCTGCCCTCACACTCCCAGAATTGTCCTACTGCTCAAAAAGTAGTAGGATATTAGCATGAAATAGCTTTTTACAAAGTTTTTACTGGGTTGAATATTGCTCTTTTTTAAATATATAATTTCAGTTTTAGTTGGTTGCCTTTGACATGTTTGATAAAACTTCACTAAACATTGTATAGATTTGCATTATTTATTTCTGCTTTAAGAGCACAGTGCAAAAAAGCTAATTCTAACCTCCCGTATTCAGTTTAATTGTCACCATAGGGCCTGTTAGCTTCAGCATTTTATCTGCAGCTTTAACATCATGTACAGGAAACCACTCTAAGTCAGCCATGAACCGTGGGATGCAGCAGTGTTGATTTTGTAGTGGTCCGATTAGCCGTGTAAGACATTTAAGTCTCATTTTACACACTATAGCTTTCCAATTGGCCAGACTAAAAGGCACAGTCAAATAATGCATTCCTGCCAGTCCATAGAGAACACTACAAACTGAATCTGTTCAGTCATAAAACAACTCTGTTTATATCTAATTTATCACTGCCAGTGCCTCAGAGGAGTGATAAGGTTCATCTGGATTCAACCCATACATTCAAAGTGTCTTTATTTTGGAAGGATTCAAATCTTTTTTATTTAAAACATCCTTTCTCTGCTTTCCAAATTGCCTGTCTTAATGAAACATCTACGTCTGTATGGTTATGATAGCTGCTTTCTAAACTCATTTACAATGGCATGTCTGCTCAGCAAAAGGCAGGCTGATTTTGCCCCTGGAGCAGTTTTTTTACATAGTGGTCTCAATTTTTATAGCAACAACACCACAAAATATAATATTAAATAGACTCTGATTTTATTCCATATATCCACCAGCTTTTTATATGTCATTCATATGTCTTGGCTGTGCCAAGTGGTTTTGGCACCAGACCTATGCAGGCAACATCAAATGGGCCGTAACCTTATAAATAAGGAACCCCAAGCAAACCTCTGGAGCACTCCTGAGATTTCACAGAATGGCTGGTGTAGACCCCGCAGTGTCACATGCAGTTATCTCTGCCTAATGTACCAGAGAGAGTTTTGTGATTGGAAAAGATGTTAGTCACATGACTTCTTCTCCTACTTCTATAAGGTATATTTTCTCCTACGGCTTTTTTTCTATTCAAATATAATATGATATTTTACTGACACTGTGTTTTATCAATGTGCAGTGCTTTTTTTATTTAATTAAGAAGTGATATGTCCTTTGTAATAGTGCTTTAGAGTTTGTTTTTTTTTTTTTTACATTTTTTACAGATAAAAAATAAATTAAATTAAAGTTGAACTAAAGGCTAGATTTCAAAAAAGTAACTTTTGACCCAAAAACTTCCCTCCTTGCATAGATGAGTGTATTACAAAAAAATAGATTTCAACAAACTTTAGATGACCCTGCTTGAACCAAAATACTAGTCACCATAGGGGAAACATCAGGCATGGGGATCTGTTATTTTATTCTACATTTAACATTGAAAAAAAAGATAGGGGTTCAGTAAAAGTAACTTGTAGGTTACAGAGATTTATAGCTAGAGCTCTGATTACATGTACAGCTAAATAAGTCAGAAGAGTTTATTTGTTCCATATGCACCCCTCCCACCCTGTAAAGCTTCATATAGACTTTCCATTGGAGTCGGTCACAAAGAAAAAAAATATTAGATAACTATATTAGAAAACTAATGGAAAAAATATTAGTTTTAAATTTGTAAACTAACTCAAGAGTATCTGCTTAGCAATTTTAATTTTTCATTCTGTATTCATCTTGTACAGTTATTTGCCCCAGGCAGTACATTCCTATGGTTGCCTGGGTCATTCCTTCTTTGTTCCTGAATCCAAAACTGTGAAAATCTGGGCCATGTGTTTGCTATAGTTTTAGAGGGGGATGTTGTACGGACAAAAGTCATGTGAAAAGAGGATGCAGTTCTCCAAGGAAGAACCGTTTAAAGCTTTCTAATTCAGGGTAAAAGAGATTAGGTAAATAAAGGAAAAAAGGAGTACTAAAGGAATACATTGTTATTAAATTGATATTTATTTAAGATATGTGTTGTTGTTAAACAGAGTTGACTTATTTCCTGCAGTGTAGGTATCGATTTGTAAAATTAATATTAAAAAAACTGAAAATACTGAACCTGCAATAAAAATTCAGGGGATGCAATGTCTAGGCTGAAACACTTTTAATTGCTAAGTATTACATTATAGTGAGTACCAACATTACATTGGTAATTTGTACATTGGTAAGTACAATTC
Source organism: Pyxicephalus adspersus (assembly GCF_032062135.1). Classification (NCBI taxonomy): domain Eukaryota; kingdom Metazoa; phylum Chordata; class Amphibia; order Anura; family Pyxicephalidae; genus Pyxicephalus; species Pyxicephalus adspersus. The sequence continues at coordinate 95,738,746 of NC_092858.1, read as the reverse complement.
TGTAAAAAAATAGACTTTTCTAACAGAAAAAAATGTTCGATCTAATCCAATCAGTTTGTAGCAAATGTAATTGGATGCAACACATTTTAGCAGAACTAGAAAACTCAGTCTCAGTTCATAGCCTTGGGTTATTGTGAAGGAGAAAAAAATGAAAGATCTTCAAAACAATGAGACAGATTTGGGTTAAAGTCAAACATCTGTAAAGTTTGGGAAGGTATCTTGAGCTGGCAATGAATCCAGGTATGTAAACATCGGTATGGCTAGAATCACACATTGCTACAGCATGCAAATCTAATTATACACAAAATAGCTTTCCAATAGATTGGATGAATTGGTAAGTCTGATTTAATGTTTTCAGGAGAATGATACAGTCTTAATGTAGCACTCTGGTATACATAAAAAGGATAAATCCCAACATATAACCTAGTTTATATATATACTAGGGGACCAGCTAATTCAGTGTCCTTTACCAGATGTATTTTCAGAATCTGTGCTCACTTTCTACACTGCGTTGTATTAATGAACAGCATAGCCTATACATTACATATTACCTTGGATTGTAGAAGCCGACTTTAATTGGCTCAGACCTACTTAGCAGTGACAGCTACAGATGAGCTGGGCTAAACCAAGAGCCAAGGTTCAGATATGTATATGCCAGACAGATGCAGATAAAAAATATTATAAAGTAAGAATTCTAAATGTTTTAAGCTATAGCAGAACTGTATTATATGGTGTGTCAAGATAACAGTACATAATGCATAAAGTAATGCCACCTCTGATCATTGCCCCTTTAATCTACAAACACACTTTTACAATTTCCAGACTCAATTGCTGACACTTTCTTGAGCATTTTATTTTCATGAGGAATAGCATGACCTGATTACTGGAGGATTGCTACCACACTGTAAATGATGAGGTCTGATACTTGAAGTGAGTTAATCTCAAATGTATTCACTTTCGTCATCCACTGGAAGAACATAGCACAAGATCAGACTCCTTGTATGTATCCAACAGACCTAGATTCTAATGCTAACACAGAACTAAGCCAGATGTTTCTGTGCTAGCAACGGCTGGGATAATTGATTAATGAAGTGTTAATTACACTGATCTTAAAACTTTGAGCTGCTCTCATTAAAATATCTGTAAACAAATCTTAAGATGCTTAAAGAGAAATTATAGTACAAATTTTGATTTATTGCTGAAGCATTGACCTGAAAGTCATTTTGTTGTTATCTGTACAACTTTATATTCTGGCTGTACCATATTTCATGATTTTGATTCATATACAGAACAGGGGATTCCCCCCATAATGGCTCTCTGCATCAGACAACTGTTGATATTATATTTTAATCATATTTTATATTAGTACAAACTGTTATTATTCTAAATCACCTTCAAGGCCTGGTACAGATTGCATACAAAGACAGGAGCTGCAATTATAAACTTGACCTTAGGCAGCATCGCTTTTCCTAAGGCTGGTTTTCTTGCCTGCCATCATGAAAATCTAATTTCAAACAATTCTGATTATGTATAGTACTAATAGATCAATTTCTTCTGACTCTAAACTGAAATGAAGCAACAGTATAATGCTTCATTAACATACATCAGTAGTCCTTCATGAAATTACTACTGTGGCTATTGATATCATATCCATTGTCCTTTAACCATTGCAGAGTGGCAGAGTGTCAAACAAGGCTTCTACATAGATTGCACTATTGTGGCTCTCATACAGCCTCACTAAATAGTGTTTGATTCTTAGCCCTGTATAATCGATATAAAAGTGGTCTTTCTTGGAAGGTGCTAACCTCCTGCTCTGGTAAACCCAGTATGACAAGTTCAAGCTGGAGCAGAAGATCAAGAGTTGGCTTGTAGACAAGTAAATAAGCACGGCTAACTTATTTTGCATTTAGGGGCTGATTTTTTATTTAGCCCTTTTCTTTTGTGTTTAATATGTAGATGTCAAGAATCAGCCATAGTTTTTGAGCCTAATGATAACAAAAAAAATTGGATATGCAACACAAATATGTCATCAGTGAAGCTAGGAACTGTATACAGCAACTTTTTAAGATGTAGAAATGGGATTTGCAGTGTTTCTTACCCTCTGGTGGGAAATTACTGTTCCTCTCGTTTTGAAATTTTATTTTATTTGTATATTCTTCTCTACACCTTCAAAGCTTAAAGCAAAGAAAAGGACATTTCCAGCCTGAATGTGTGAGACTATCTGCAGCTTCTGATGATTACTCAGAGATAAGACAATAGAGGAGATATCAAATGATTGCCTTTTTCAGTTGAAATTTATTTTGGTTTTGTCCATTTCACAACTTCTTATGTGTGTTTTCTTTTAAATCTTAATGTACTAGTTCTAAGGTATATTTTCTTTACAAAACATGTATTATTATATGTCAGTATTCTTCTATAATGTTGTAGTCTAAGGAATAAACTTCCTATTCCCTTCTGCAGTCAGCTGATAAAACATTTTCATTCACTTACCTTTATTCCTATATGTATATACTAGTACTATATAGAGGGCATATACTATATATTATGCTTGTAAACCGTCATGGGCTCCCTCTGGTCATGTCTCAGTGGTTCCCCACCATCACATTGTATCTATGCCCAGGTAGAGCCACTGATCTGCTGGTTATACAATGTTCTTGGTGTCTAGGTCAGGGGTCCATAGTATGAGTTAGCATGAACTGGCAAAAATGTAATTGCTGTAAGAATTTTTACTTCTCATCTGTCACATCTCAAGAACAGAAAGTGAAATACTCCAAAACAGTAATATCTAACGAAGTTAGGTGATTTGGAAAAGACGTTACAACAAATGAGTGGTTACACTACATACAGATCATAAGCACCAGTAGAAGTACAAACTTAAGCAGACTCCAGCAAACAGTTACCTGGAGCTCCATGAAGTGGGCAATCAGTGTAGCTCAAATACTTTTAGGTATCCTGTCATATTGAGCTTTGTTTGAAATATACACTCATAGTAACCAGTTAGATACAGTCTTTCATTTTTTCCATTTTCTGAAGGCTGATGAGGACTAAAATGTGTTTTTCTATACCACCCACATTCCAAAGTTTACTGTAAATGAACCAGACAATTATATCACTACTGGCCAAGGGTGCAATGTTTCATAGGCTGGTCCTAGCTGATCTACTTATTATCTTTCCAATCATGCTAATGTATACTTAGAAATACATCAAAACTTGCATGTTCAAGTTCTCTAATCCTTTATCACAAACATGAAGGAAGGAATGTAAGGAAATCTTTACAATTAGTCCGACCTCCTCTGGTAACATTGATCTCCATACACCCCTGTAATCTAGCAAGTGATTTAAACCAGACCGAACTGGGTAATGTTACTAAAAAGGAAGTCATTATTTGAGACTTCTAGGCAATCAAGTAATTTTTTGTTGACTTTGCTGTTATATTAAGCTCTTTACTATTCATGTCTGGGGAAAGAGGCTGATAGCGGTAAGCTAACATATTACATTGTAATCTTTATTATAAAACACTCTATGAATGCTAAGTGAAGGTGGGATAGGGAAAACCAATACCATGCCCCCTCTGTGGGCTATATTTATAAAGCACAGAATCTGACTTTCCCTGAATCATTCCCTGTTGAAGAATCTTTCAGGTCCATGTGTTTCAATGACAGTGATGGATTCTCCATCAGGGAATGTTTCAGGGAATGTCCCTGCTTTATAAATAGAGCCCTATTAAGAAACATATTTAGAAGCCTTAGTCTCCAATATTGCTTTTGTCTTCCTTAAACTTGCTGTCATTTAGGTATCGTCTTGGTTTAGCATATTCTTCCAATAGCACATGATTCCTGCCAATTGCCTTAACTGTATGTAAATGGAATTCTTGAGGTGTGATAATGTACCACATCATTACAGTTGTACACTCTGTAGTTTCTGCTGTTACTTTATTGACATGTGGTTATATAAATGTATATATCTTCAAATACAAGTGCAGGAACTGAATGCTTAAAATTATAAAGTTACATACCCAACATGAATAAAGTTTTCAGTCAATAGAATAATGTAAAGCAATACAGGTGTTTGAAAAACATATTCTAAACAAGCAGTCTGCAAAAAAGACTATTTTATAAAGCTTAGTCAAATTGAATCTGTTTTAATTGGCTACATGTTGATTGCAGAGCTCTAGGTCTAAAAATGGTGTGAGCATGGCAGATCTTTGCAATAAGACCAAGAGGGCAAGGTCTACTGCTGGAACACCTTTTGTTTTAACGCACATGGAATGCATCCTGAGATTCTAATTGGGTTTCCATTTGTGATGGTAGGCGATATGCACATTTTAGCATCTAAGAAGCTTGCATTCCATTCCATTCATTCCTAACTAATTATCCAACTCAGTAATATAAATATGTTGGTTTATCATCCACATCTAATGCTATACTATGTTGATTGTGCACTCCACACATCACTGACTCTATGGGTGCCAAATGACTGCATTTGGGCTTAGAAACCTTTAGCCAAAATTGAACATTCCTATTGTGCGACAGATAAGCAAACTATCATAAACGTGGTAGCAAATTACAAAATCACAGATATACTAGAGCAAATGTTGTCATCCTCCTGCATGAAGACTGTAAAACCTACGTTACTGAATATGTTCGATTAGAGGTTTGCTCCCTTTTATATAAAACGACACATTAAACAGTCTATCAATGACTGATTTCTGGTTCATAATGATTCTCATGCACTGCCTATTTATAAGAGGTCATCCTGACTTCAAATATCTGAGGGCATGCGCTAACCCTTAGATGGCCAGATGTACCTGGTAAGAGATCATAGTTGGTTTTGTTACTTCTCCATCTGTGCTTATAATTTAGTTGGGAAATACAGTGCAGGAAATCTGGCCTGCAGACTTTAGGAATATATTTGAAATGTCAGCAGCAATCTATTCTGTGGTATCTCTTCCACTAAGCTCTGCAGATCTGTTAATGCTTGCAGATATGCTAATAGTGATCCACAGACATCCTAACATACTGCTACTACCCTGTACAGCTTAGCCTAAGTCATCTAGAATAATGACATCCAGATAATATAGTTCTGTAGGAGTTACCTTCATCTATCTTTATAGTATAAAGCATTACAAGCACATGTAAGCCATATTGATGCCATTTGTACGCTGGAATTTGTTTGACACACTCTAATTTTTTTCATTGCATATCACAGTTTTACTGGGTTTAGTGTGTGCACAAAATAACTAAACCATCTTCTGGTTTCATTGTAAGCCACAGAAAGTTTCATGTTTAACACATAAACCTCAGGAAACATGAGGATTTGTCTTGACATTATGTATGTGTGTCAAGCAGCCTCTTCTTCCTTCTCATTCTTCTTCCATCACCCACATCTGGATCATGTCTTCCCCTGCTCACTAATCCCGAGTAACCCAGTTTACATTACAGAATACCTTGATATGTCCTCAGCACCACAGCACCATTTTATCAGCATTGTATGTAAAAACATCTTGAATGCCAGAACTGTGTATTTCACAAGCCTGGAACAGAATGTGGGGCAATAATATCTGTTTTGCATTATTTCAGCTCAGTGAGTCTTAAATTTCTAAAGGCAAAAGAGCATGTGGCTGGAAATTCAGAAGAGTTATGATTGCAGCTCACAGTACAAAAGTCTAGTTCTAAAAAAGGCTTGTACTTGTACTTGTGCTATTTAAAAATGTGTCAACTTCTATAGAATCTTTGTATATGAAAATCAATATTTTACATTAATCTTTGTTTTATCACCCAAATAGCAGACATATTGTTACAAATTGGCATGCTGGCCTTCAGGACTGGATGGTGTCTAATAGTACCTAAGGGATGGTCCTACCATGCAAAATATGATTGATATACTATATTTATATATATATATATATATATATATAATTACTTTAGAAAGATTGTTGTTTTCTTTAGGAAACAGAGAATGTTTACTTAGCAAAGTATTTACCATGGTAAATATTAGTTTATTAGTATTAGATTAGTGAACACCTAGCAAAGTGAATACGGCAAAGTGAGTGGGGTCCTAACACTGAATACTCAGTGTATATCATGCATGATTGTATGATTGATATAAACACAAGATTACCTAATTTATGAAGCTAAATGAACATTTACTTTGCAAAATAAACATTCTCTACTTCTAAATAAATCAACTAAATAAATCAATTGCATGACGTCTATTAATCGTCAGTCAGTCTGAGCAGACAGATAGCCTTGTACTGGGAAAGATTAACACATATTTGTTTATAGTTTACAAACTTAACATAGAAACTGGAAGAGGAGGAGTTTCTAAAGCCTGGCTCCTCACCACTGGGAGATCGGCTTTGACCTGAATTTATAAGCAAAATGAAAGTCTAAAAATGAAATGCTTACATTACTATATAAGGCATTTGAGTATGTAGTAGTTACTCATATTTCGTGCAGAGAAATGGGACTTTTTAGGCATAAAGTAAAATTAAACAATAAATATTTTAATAGTAAACAATTTTAAAACCACTACAAAAATTATTATTCAATTTTTTGTACAGCATTAACAATATCACAAAAGAGTATTACATCACAGATTATTTTCCTAAAAGCTGAAAAGGGATCTCTTTGGAACATGTGGTCTCTTAATTGTAGTATTCTACGCGTTTCGCAACTATAAAATCGCTTTTTCAGGATGAATCAAAAGATTTAGACACCTACGATTTTCAAACATGATATATATTCAACAACATATATATTACTTCCAATTCTAAACAATGTATAAGATATCAATTTCACAATTTATTTTACAAAAAATTTTAACATTATACTCACTACTGTGCAACACATAACCAAAATGCAATAGACTACTTTATCCAGTTGAAAATTGGACCCCAACACAGAATGGAGAGTGATGATAGCAGCAGATTGGACAAGAGCAGCAGGTGTGATTGAGGAGCCTATTAGATGAATAGATGGGTATTGAGAACTATTTCCCTAAGTTGCAATACAACTAATAAGTAGTAGGTTGAATAATGAACTATTAATCAACCACGATTCCAATATATCCCATGAGTAAAAGTAGAATCATTAAACATGGCTATAGTTTGAAGGAAAATTATATTCATATGTATTTGGTCAGTATAACATCTAACTATCAGGTATAAACTCAAAAACAAACATATATAAGGGCCAAGAAAAAATAATAATTGCCAATTACAGCAGCAGGTATATATCAATGCTTGCCAGTTGGTATTGTAGTAGATATGTAGTAGTTACTACAACCACTTGCTCCTACTTTTTGCTCATTTAAAAGAGCGCTCAAAACCCATTTTTTCAAACTTGCCTACCCATCTTCTTCTGTCTGCTAAACCCTCACTATTTCCCACCACTACATATCGCCCATCCTATTGTGTGTGAAATTCCCCCACCTACTAAATTGTAAGCTCTTCGGGGCAGGGTCCTCTCCTCCTGTATCACTGTCTGTATTAGTCTGTCATTTGCAATCCCTATTTAATGTACAGCGCTGCGTAATATGTTGGCGCTATATAAATCCTGTTTATTAATAATAATAATAATAATATTAATAATAACCAACTAAAAAATGTTATAATAAATTGCTTCGTGTTCTAAAGATTACATAATTGTTTTATTTGAGTCTTGTACCTAATCTGTTTCCATCTTTATTTTTTTTAAAGTGCATTTTTGCCAAACATCTGTTTTGTAATCTTGGGTAGTGCTGAGAATGGAACCCGTGTGAGGTTTTTAATTGCTGTCTATATTCCCACTGAGAAGTGGAAAATATCTTGTTCCTTGTTCTTTGACCGTTGCTACCAGAACAAAAAATGATGGGTAATACAAAAAAAGTTTGGCTTTCACTGGAACAGTAGGTAAAGGAAAATCCAATAGAGACACCATTTGGGGTAAGATCTGTCTACAAATGGTTATTCCTTCCCTTTACTGTGACTTCTATTGTCTAACAGTAAATAGACACAGAGGACATGATTTATTAACGCTCTCCAAGATAGACTATCATGGGAGAATATGGGTGATCCAGCAACCCTAGAATACATCTACTCTAGTATTGAAAACATTTGCCAACTAATGGCAAATGGTTTAAAAGAAATCCATTCCAGGTTTACTGGGTCACCTAGGTTCTCGATAGTCTATCTTCTGTGGTCTTTGAGAGCTTTAATAAATCAGCCCAGAATGTCTACTCTTTCACTGCCCTGACAGTGGTTCAAAATATATTTTTGGCAGTTACACTTCTAATACAACAAATACGATTCCAATTTTTTTTTTAAGAAAACACAAAGCAGAAGTTGGCTTATCTTTATAGGTGTACACATAAGCAGGACAATTGCTAAAATGTTTTTTGGGACACGTCACGAGTACGAGTACTGTACGAGTTAATGATTTCACTAGGTACATGTGTTTACATCGGTCTGTTAGAAATTCACCAAAAAATGGTTAGTATAACACTTCCATAAAAGCCAGTTTCAGAAACATGGTTAAGTTACTATAGAAACCTCAAATGATTTGCCAGACTGGTCGAGATGTATTCATTTGTATGTTTAATTCTTTCACTTGGTTTATCTTTAGAAAAATGTGTTTGATTTATCCAACTGAAAATATGAAAAAAATCCTAAAAGCTGCATAGTAATCAGAGTGTAGCACATGGAATGAACAAAACCCAAACCTACAAAAAGGCAAGATGATCAAAAAAGTCTGTCAAGCACACTGCTGCTTTTAAGGAAAAGTTTATATATTTGTGTACATGCAAAACAAATACAAGGGAACATTTTTGTAACTATATATCCTATCATTCATCATCTTCAGCAGCCTGAAAGCTTTCTCTGTAAGACTGGCCCCCTCTGCTGAGCCATTTATGCAGACTGAACCTGCTGGAGCAGCCTTTGTCGACTTTTTTACCCATGAGGATCCCTTAACATTTATTTCAGACCTCAGGGAATCTATGCTAAAAGCAATTTTTTAGGGGTCAGTGGGAAAAAAACGCCTAAATTGGTGGCCATTTGAAAGAGTGCCCCCTTACAGTGTTGGCTAGAATACAACCATTTCAGGCTACTAAAAATTTATTATAAACATACAGTTAGATGTACCAAATGATGTTGAGTTTGAGATCAGTCAGCTTCAGTTTAAGGATTTCTGACTACTTCTCAGGGATCCGTCCAAGAGATCTTATATCAGAGAAACCTGAAAACTCTCTAAGTAAAGTAAAAATAAAAATGTTTCTAAAAAAGACTAATAGGGGTCTTACCGTTCCCTATCATACACAAAACCAATGCTGGATCCAGTATATGCACAATTTTTGAAAGGATGATAAAATCCTTTATCTATAATAAATAATTCCTTTTTTTTAATTCTCTTTTAAAGTACAGTATCTTTTGATGATATTGTAATACTAATAATAATAGCATTCATTATAAAACTTTTGAAACATGCCTTTTTTTACTTTTTCCAACATTTACATGCAGGCAAATGAGTGTGACCTAAAACATTATCTGATTTTCGAACAAGTCCTAAAAGTAGATTAAGTAGTAGAATGAAGAAAACATAATTAAACAAATGAAACAAACAATATTATATTTGGTTATGTATTTCTTGTAAAAAAAAAACTACTAGCATATCTGAATTTTAGCCCATTCTTCCATACAGCATATATGGATATTGATGAGTTTACTTACATGAACTGCTTACTTTTGCTTTTTCCACAACATTTAATTTAGATTAAGATTATTCCTTTGACATGCATGGTCAAAACATTAACTTCCTTTTTCTTTTACCATTCTTTGGTAGAAAAACTTTTTTAACCAGAGAATAGGTTGAATGCGTTGATTTTGATCTTTTTAATATCAGTTTAATATGTCTTTTGTTAGAAGCCAGCTGGAAAGCTCCCTCAATCACATGAGTAATGCCCTTAGAGCACTGGTTGTCAATTTATAAGTTCTGGCCCTTGATATCACTAAAAGGTCCACATAATTTGTGTAACAGTAAAAAGAATTATAAGACTTCAAATTTATTAGAGGAAAAGATGTTTAGGGACTGTGGATATGTTATAGGTTTGGTAAGAGACTGAAGCCATGCTCTAAAACACTATGGGCCTGATTTATTAAAGCTCTCCAAGGCTGGAGAGGATGCACTAATCAGTGAAGCTGGGTGAACAAGCAAACCGGAAAGGGATTTCCTAAAAGTAATTTGCTATTTGTTAGTAAATTTTTTCAATCTTGGACCAGATCCATTTCAGGTTTGCTGGATCACCAGGTTCACTGATGAAAGTGTATCTTCTCCATCCTTGGGAAGCTTTAATAAATCAGGCCCAATAAGAAACTGAGAATATGTTTTACAAGTCTACTAGAAATCATTACTAATAACCCTTCAACCCTTCCAAACTAGTTAGGTTATTAGGTTGCTAATAAATCAGTGTGAGGTTAAACTTGAGATTGTACTTGCAGGAAAATATTAGGTTCAACAAATGTCCAAAAAGTAGTCCTTAGGAATTAGTGATGTCATATTTTGCAACATTATCTCTGATACAGGTTAGGACTGAGAGTTCTTTTTCTTAGACCCACTAGATTGGCTGTGTGTACATCTACTAAATATAAATATCTGCAGAAAAAGATAAAATATTTTTTCCAGCTGGTTTTTCAAATGTCCTTTTTTTTAAATATTGCTTATATATCTGCATAATCAGCCTGTATCATACTTGTTTCTCATACATAGGTTTATCATTTACCAACATTTTTGTAACTCTACCTGTAACTTTGTGACTCCATGAAGACTTGTGCCAACATTTAAAATGTAATCTATGTGTATGCATAAATATTCCAAAGCTCACAAGCAGTTCTTCTGCATTCTGCTCCATTCAATGGGCCTCCAGCGTCCTGACCAGTCCTTTCTAATCTGCATGCTTATCCAATCAATAGTGCTGTTCAGGACACTAGAGTAGCATTGTTTGGAGCAGTATGCAGGTGAACCCCAGAAGACTCAGGTCACTACTTGTGTGTGAGAGCAATAGTACAAAAGCTCTCCAAGGCTAGCACAGTATGTTTTACCTTTCTTGCAGCCTGTTTTTTTTTTTCATCTATACACCTTTAGGTATAAAACCACAAAATCCCAACTCATACCAACTTTATTTGAATTGAATTGGGTAAAAATATGAACTTTTTCCATTATGTTTATTTATTATCTCTATACCTTAATAGGCAGAAATTCCTTATTCTTGTGATTCCATGTGATAGTGCCTGTAGGAACCGAAAATATTGGAAATTATTTTAGCTGGAGTGCCAAAAACACAAAACCCTTTTTTTTTTTAGCAAAGTTTAAAAAGTATAAAAGCTCAGAAGTATTTTTTTTTTATTCACTGTTTGTACTTTTTATACCAGGTACTCTCTTTCCCTTGTTAAAATGAGACTCCTAGGGAACCTGACAAAGAGCTAACTCTTTCCCATATCATTCAGAACTACATTGTTGTGCATTAGGCATGTTGTCATTCATAATGAAAGCTTCCTATATCGAACCAAATCACATGAAATGATTTTGCAGTCATTTACATGTTTTGCAATAGCTGTCAGCTGTTTCTTTTCTATGTCTTCTTTTTTGGCTGTTTATTTGTGTGTCTATTGAAATTAATGTCTGTTGAAAATCAATAAAAAGACAGAAAAGGAAAATGATGTAATCGGAAAACATCAGCATATTTAGCTGATCTTACTTTTTATATATTTTATGATAAAAAGCAGTAGAAATATGCAGTTAAAAAATTATATACTCTTCAGTTTAGATTTTGCTTCTGTCATATGTCACATGTAAAATCATAAATGCATAATACAACAATACAATACTTACCTAAAAGAAATAGCAGAACAGTAATTATTCTAGTTTTCATGTGACCTACTGACCCCTCATAAACTAGAATGTGCTTACATACAATGTAAACATAAATAATAAAGTAGAAGAAAAGTGTAACCTAAGCTGCCAAGGACATAAATATACTGGATTTCTACACCATAATGCGAGAACATATAAAAACAATGTCTGATGGTGGAGACAAGAACAGAAACCAACAGACCCAGGATGATATACATTCATTTCAAGTTCAAAGAGGTTCAAATGTTAAGCTGCAGCATCAGTTTAATAATGGTTACATTTCAGGATTATATATTCAATTATTAATAATTTGCCATATCTTATAAACGTTGGACAACATTTTGAGCTCAATTTGATCTTCCATGTTGATCTTAAGAATTACCTTAGGCAAACAGATATAAAATACAAATAAGCCACACAGGTACAAGAAGTGTGAGGATTACCAAGTAAAATTAAAGAGAAAAAATTGCCTTGGGGGTAAAATGAATGCAACTAGCACAAATATTGTCTTGGAAGCAGCAAATATATTTTTTGGTTTTGATATGCTTTAAACAAATGAGTGACATTCCGCTCCTACTTTAGAATTTTAAAAAGGAACTAAAGTTCATGATCAGGAATTTAAGAATACATGATCAGGCAGGTAATTATTGCAGAAAGGGACAGATGATGTTTCTTCTGCAATATTCTCTCCTACCAGCCCGATCGAACCGGCGTTCTGGCGAAAAAGCTCTGCTGCTCACACATAGCATCAGCCTTGGTTGCCATTATATCTGGCATTCCTCCCTTCTTCTGTGTGTGCTGTGAATGAATGAATTCAGACTTCAAACTTAGACATGCTATGTATTTTATTTACTTACTTGAATCTACCTAATTTTTTTTATGATCACTGAACACAGATCGTTTAAAGTTGTCTCTTAATCACAATCTACTGTATTTGTGTTCCTTAGCCTGGCATGGGACCACCACTGACCAGTGGAAAGTACTGTGGGCTAGGCTACATTGTAGCATTGACAGGGGTATCTCACCTCACTTACAAAGATAGAAATAATGCTGTACAGGTAAAGTTGCCAAGTATTTTACCTATTTATCTGGTCAAAATGGTGATTGACATGGACATGTAAATTCATTAAACCAGCAATAAATGGGATGGCCAAGTGGTAATAACTCCTACCAAGTGCCTTTTGTATGACAGGGAAGAATAATAGAAATGAGGGAATAATTTGGTACATACAGGGATGGTAGTTCAGTACTATTTGTGCAAGGTTAGGCCTATAGCCACCTTTGGTAAAATGTTCATGCTGGCTTAGTGAGCCACTAAATACCTATCAGTCAATCTACAGAACAGCAGCATTATAAAAGTCCATATCATGGCTGTAATAGAAAGGGATATATTAAAAACATGTATGTGCTCCCTTTTCATTTACTTTCCTCACTTGCTCTCCCACTGTGAAATTGAACCAGTATGGCTCAAAATGATTGCTGTCTTTTAGCATTACTGCAATGTACATACATTTAAATGGACATATTCACCTGGTAGATGTGCAGAGAACATCTGCTTTCCATGAAGCCCAATTCATGCCTTTTTCCAGATCAAGCAAACCACTCTGTTGATCACTAACTATAAATCTGTTGGAATGAAGAACACAATTCAAATATCCAGAACCCCTAATTATTTTTGGAAACTGTGTATGGACAATGTCATGTGGATTAGTTTGAAACACTTTTAGCTTGCATATATATAAAAAAAATTATTTACCATGTGGCTGAGATTTATTAACTTTTCTTTTGGAACACACTTACAAAAGACTAATGGTTTATTTTACTTTGAATATTATACTAGCAATGAGGATGCTATTTCACTGGCTATTTTTATTCTCTATAAATATTGTGATGGAAATGGTTATATTTTTCCCGATAATTCACTAATTATTTATATTCTTTGTAAATACTGTAATGCAGATGGCTATATTTTCCTGATATGATAAATATTTTAGTGGTAGAGGAAGTTGGGAGATTTCTGGGGATTTCTGTTACTACTTTCTTTATATAATGTATATATGTGCAATGCATTTTAAAAGTCTCCAAGCTTTGATATTGCAGACTGAACAATCTCAGCTCTTTTCTTATGTAGTACTACATACTCATCTATTAAGTGGACCCCCACATTAAGGAATGTTGCAAGCTTCTAAAAGGTGGGATACGCTGTATAAAATTATGGGCAAGAGGTTTTAGTCTTGATAAACAAAATAGGTTGTTTTACAAATATATTCCTATTTATCTGTCCTTTTCCCCTACAGTCTTCAAAGGTATAGGAAACTATAAACAATATGTTTCTTACATTCAGCCATCCTGTATTCTTCATAGTAAAGTGTATAGACCTTGATATAGAACAAGAAATATACCAGGGGCCCCTAGAGGTGCCATATAAATTACCACAAGATGGGCAGAGCTTACCTAAGGTTATGCAGTGCTTTTGTTTCTCCAGCATTTTGTGATCTGTTGTTCTAGCAATTACATGAGTGCAGTGCAGCACATTATAGAGATCATCATTAGTGGCTAATGGCACTAAGTGCATTAAATCAATCTTGTAGGATTGCATGGTTGATCTCAGTTCTGGCCTGCAATGTAGACTAAAGATAAGATAAACAAGACAAGGTTTACATTAGCCTAGGTATGTGATGACAACTGGGCTTGGGAAAAAAATGGACATATAGACCCTGTTTTGGCACGTTACTGTTAAGTTTTGAAAATGAAACAATATTTTATGGTAAAGTAAGTGTACTACTTGATTTTAAGTTTCTTAGGCTACCCATTTAACAAATGATTTTGTGCCTTGCTTTGTCTTTAATACAGCCACTCATAGTTGTAGAACTTTGACATATTTATTTCTGTACATGTAATATCTAAATCTCTTGTCAATGATTGTACTTGGCCGCATACTTTTTTAAAGATTATACTCTTAGGAGTGATTACATTTAGAAAAGGCTGTCTACTCCCTAGACCTAGCCTTCTCCAATATCAGATCCTGAAACCTAAAGTAGGTCCGATAACGTAAAGTGAGAAATAATCCCACAAGTACCCCACTTTATGTGTTATGTGCATTTTATAAGCAGCATAGTATGTACTTTCCTACTGTGAGCTCTCGCTAGGCTTTTGAACTTTTATGAATCAGACAAGACACTTGCTAGTTCATTTCTCACAAATCCTTTCCAAAACATTTAATTGTTCCTGCAGAACACCAGCAGTGTTATGACATCTTAGTTAAACAAGTTAGGCTTCCCGTCTGCCAAGACGCTAAGATCATATTCCTGTTCCTATATAATCACTCACTGGGCTTGGTTTAGCTCTTAGGATGGTACTTTAAAATAAAACAAAGGAGCTAAGAATAGGTTTTAGCTTTGGTGGTTGGGCTAATCACACGCAGTAAAATCAATTTGGGGTCATACTCATGTAAAAATGTATAGGACTATCAATCTGCTAAAGTCTCTGTTTGAAAACTCCATACTATTAATATTACAAAAAAATGTATACACCAACACAAGTTGAAAAATCCCAGTTTATAGCTATGTAGTTTCTAAAATTTGCATATTCATCAAAGATCAAAAGTCCTAGTCTTCACATCAGGAATTGATATACTGTAGAACCACAAGCAAACGAACAAAAGTAATATATATATTTTATATTCTTCTTGCTTTGAAACAGTGTTCATTTGTGCAGTCAATCGATGTACAGAATGTTTATGATTTGAGGGCAGCAAAGTGATTGCCATGTTAGCTTCTTGCCTATAGAAAACTACATGTCCCAAGATTCCTTGCATTGCGTATGATGAATGTAGGTGTTTACATTTGTAGTCCCAGCTCTCTACAGCACAGTGGGTGGATACAACGCACAAGATTCTGAACAGATCAAGAATTTTAGCCACATGCATTAAGGTTATGCAGTTCTCTGCTAGGGTATTGATGGGCACTAACTCCAGATATATTTTTAAAGCAAGAGGAGGAGTGTTTGGTTAAAAAATAAGGGAGTGTATGGTTAAAAAAATAACCAATATGTTTTTTGACTTGTTACACTTTAACTGTGTATAGGGAATATTTAAACCTAATTGTGCAATAATTAGTAAGTAGAATGATGGTGCAAGACATAAAAAATTATACACATTAAAATAATACATATACATAATAAGCAGAAATGTATGTATTTTTAAGTATAATGCAAGGTTTTACGTTATTTTCAATGAGTGGGAAAGGTTGAGGCTCTAACTTTTTTTATTTATGTGTGCTCAGTTAAAAAAATGATAAAATGATTAAAAAAGTGGTAGAACATATATCCAAGGGGTGCACAAATACATACACTCACACATTTTTATTAGAGTGGAGGGCAACTTTTTGTTGATCGTACATTTCTGTTCCGGTAACACATGCTCCTCTAATATCTTTTATAGGCATCACAGGGACGTAAAGTGAGAGGAAATCTATCAAGTGGGTCATAGACAGAAAATAAACCCTGACTGTTTAAAAATTGAAGGTACGTTTTGCCATGCTTCCATGTTTGACATTGCTAATTTAGGGAAAAAAGTGTGTGTATGTGTATACTTTTTTTTTTTTTTTTGCATACCTGCACTTTTTCCTCATTTTATTCCTTACATATGCTGCAGTGATTTTAGATGTTGTAGCATCAAAATGACTCTGTATTTAACAATTCCAAAGCATAGCATCTCTCCCTGCTTGGCATGTGTCAGAAGAAAGGCTCTTCTTGTCTCCAGAGGATATCACAGACCTTATTTCCAAGATATTTGAAAAATTTATCATGCATAAGCATAAGCGTAGACATGCCTCACCACTGTAACATGGACTGACCTACCTACACCCCCTATGCCTCAGATATTCTCGTTTTTCAGAAATAATTGGCAGAGCTAGAAATAAGAAAACAGAGAAGCTGAAATCTTATCGTGCCTTGTATGAAAGATGGTACTTAAAGACATTAATATTTTCTTAACAATTTGTAAAAGAGCTTAGAAATAAGATTTTCCTTGTAGCTGCTGTTATGTGATGTTATTCCCACACAAAGTTTCTCAAAGAACACTACAAAGTTTTATTCAGTTTCTAACTGCTTAGAAACATCTGCTTGGAAAGCTGGTTGGCTGCCAAGATTCTTTTCAGTATTTTCAATGACTATGCGGTTGATTTTTTTGGGAAATATGGGATACTTAAATTAGCTGAGAGAATGAGGTGAAGCTCTGCTAATTTCAGTCATCCAATCATGTGAGCAGACCAAAAAATCCTGGTAATCTTCGCAAAACAAGTTATCACCATATTACTAAGCTAAGTGAAATATCCCCTCCAAGGATAATTCATTATGCATGATCTGGGCACAGATTCACCTATAATAATCAGATTTGTTGAAAACACATATTCCCTTTAAATCAGCCCTTGCCTCTACAGGAGCTTGCAATTTAATGTTCATACCACAATTATCCAGACACAAAACACAAGGTCAGTTATGAGAGAAGTATTTAACTAGACAATGTGTTTTTGGATTAGGTTAGGCAACTAAAACAGACGGAGGAAAATTAAGCCAAGAGACAGATATATAAGAAACAATATTGTCCGTAATAGGTATATTTTTAAATGTATTGTTATAATCTTGATAGTTTCCATAATCAAAATCAGTTTTGTCATAATCTTGAGCAGTGTTTTCTCATTCATTTTTTTTGGTTGTGGTTTTTTATGAATTTTGGAGTGTATTCTTTCTAATCATTAGAACATCAGGATTTTGGACCTGCCTTCTCTTCTTTTCTTTTGCCCAAGTGAAATAAACATTTATATTTTACACTTACCTCTTAGTGATGTCCCTGGACAGTCAACAAAACTTAAAAATACACAATTATACAATTGATTAGATCATGTCAGTAAATGCTCATTTATTATATATTTTCACATTAATGAAGGACAATTATGTAGTTTGTTCTGTATTTAAAGGCATTTTTGGGTCTCTTTATGAACAATTTAAACATTCGATAAAAACGTGTGTGTGTGTGAAGACAGCTAAATGTACACAAAAAACATAGATGGATGAATTCACTTTATTAAACTTGAAAGCTATTAAGTAGTTGTTACATCCAATGGTCGATAAAAGTTTGCTTTGCTGTGTACCTTACTAACTGTACAGAAAGCCAATGTGAACCTAATACACACACAATTAATAAACAAGCTCTAATTATTGCATGATCATTCAACTTGTTTATAAAAGGACCCTTAAGTGTGCATTTAAAAAAAAAATGGAATAGCAATACACATCTAATTTATGGTGACTTTATGTTCTTCGATTGTACATCAAATATATCACTAAACAAATTTAGCAAGATTATAGCAAATGGAAATGCCAATATTTATATATAATATATTATATATTATATTTAGCATGGAACTTTTTTTTTTATCAGATTTTTATTGATATCTGTGGCATTCACTGTTTCACTGCATCATGCATGTTGTTCCAGTGTGGTCGTCTGGGCAGCAGAAAATCACAATAACTGTGACATTACATTACCATGATATTCTTTTAGTGGTTGGATCCTCTTTCAGGTTTCATTTGCATACATGTTACAACCATAGGGGAAATCTTGCAGCAATTCCTGAGTGAGCACTAGGTACACAGACAACCATAAAATTAAACAGAAGCTCATCGCCATCCTGTCAAAGTTGAAAAAGGTTTAAAGAAAGTTGTAGAGCAAATCCCCAGGCAAACAACTGAATGCATGTTAAAAAAAAAACATGTACTACACTGCATGGCCACAAAACTCTAATCTTTCAACGTATCATCTTTAGGTTTTATCATGGCACACATTCGCTATGGTATAGTTTCAATAAGATTATGCAATATTACTTCATTTATTTCCATCCAGTTGCATTCAGTTTTTGCCAAAATCTTGTATTGATGACAGGAGAGTCAGACCTCTCAGTAAAGTCTACTCCAGCCCAACAATCTCAAAAAATCCCAAAGATTCTAAAAAGTGTGCTTGAGGTCTGGTGACCAATTCATATGTGAAAAAAATGTATCATGCCCCCTGAACCACTTTTTCACAATATGAGCCGGAATAATCTTGGCAGTGTGATCTTGGAATCTAATCATGCCATTGGGAAACTAAAAATCCATTGATGGGAAAAACCTGACCAATCAGTCTATTTAGGTAGTCAGTTGACCTTATTTTTGGTGCACATAACATTGCTGAACTTAGACCTGACCAAATAGAGCAACCCCAGATCATAACATGGCCCCCACAGGCATTTGGAGTTTTTTTGTCAGGCAGTGTGTTTTACATGACAGCATGTTTTGCTCAGCAATTGCTACGATACACATATCCATTTTAGGTAAAGTTTATGTATAGTCATAACATTTTGTGAATAGAGTAGAATTATAATATTTTTTTATGTGTATTCCATCGGGAAGAATATCCATTAATTACTTTTTAAACCCTACACCCCCCTGTAATTTTGATTTTTCAAGAGGATCTATGTCTATTGTTTCCAACCATTGGCCCCATTACAGTTTCTTGGACCACTATTACCATTAAATTTCTCATCTGCTATCAGTGTTACCAGCTGGCTAGCGACCATTACTTGTAAACATTTATAAGTCTAAAATGACCAAATTACAAATCCTGGTCTCTGACCAGCCTTATATTGTCCGGATCTATTATTGTATTTTAGCAACTACCTTCCAAATATAATTTAACTACATCTAAAAAGTTGACTTTGTTTGGATTTGATGGCAAACAAATGCTGGTAAAAGCAACAGATGTTTTATTGCAGTCCACAGTGCTGCAGCTGTCATAGACAATTGCGTGAATATCTTTTAATATATTTATAGGAAAGGAAGAAGGTCAGAGATTAGAACCAGTTAGGTGTCCAAATGTTAGCATGAAATTGTCCGTCGTTAAGTCATTTCTTGGAGTGCCGCATGTTAAGATGTTTCCTGGAATTGATTGTGTGGCTGTTCCAGACCTTGTGCTCTCCTGCTGAGAATGGTTTCCTTCTGATTATACTGGAGAGAAATCAAGGCACAACAAGGAATACAATACAAAAGCGATGTTAGTTGATAGAGGCCAAAAACTTTGTTGAGGAGAGAGCAACTTTGTTTCCTTGAATGCTACAAAGGAAACAGCAACAGTACCTAATATATTATTGTATATTACAGAATGCACACATCGTCAAACACAAAACTACTAATGCATGTTCAACATCTCTTGTCATTAGCAAAACATTATTAGGAAGCTAATGAAAAGTTAATGCTGAAGGTGATAGTAGCCATATTACCGCACTTCCAACAACACAGTTTCACAGTATTCAACTGAAGTGTAATCTTTTTCTATTTTACCTTTCCTGGTTCTTCTATGTTGTGTATTTTAGCTGCAAGAATGAAAAATTGGATCTCCTACCATACAGGACTGTGTTATAAATTGTTACAAATGCTGTTTAAATTTCAGCATACAGCATAGAGGAAATTACAGTTCTTTTTACAGGCAAAACAGCTTCCATAGATGTATTTCAACTGTTTACCTGGAATTCAGCTTTAAGATGAACCACAGTATCAGTCCACATTCACACTGTAGCACTTTAATATTTTGCAAATGTTTACTTAACAAGGCTAAAAGTTGGATTTTTAAGTCCTCATAAATTGGCTACGTTCTAAATTATGAACATTCAACAGAACAAATGTGTGTTTGATCCTCTTTATTAAAACTGTGTGTCTATACCAGCGAAAAAAACAGATTTGTAGAATGGCAGAATCCAGAGAAGAATATAATCTGTAGACATTCATCTCTTCAGTACTTTATTGTGGCCCTAAACTAATATAATTTTTATCTTAGGTCCAATTTTTATTAATAAACAATATATTATTATTAACAATTATAATATAATATTTTTATTTTCCATTTTTTTTTGAAGTTCTTGAAAAAAAGGTAAAGGGTGTAAAGGTGTAGACAGAAAATAACAATAATCATAGATTAACATAAAATTAAGAAAACCCAACAAATGAAGTGAACAGAGAACAGGAAGTGAGTTACATAGATAATACTGTTTTAATATGTATTTTCTGCCTCTTAAATAAATCCAATCTATCAGTTTATTCTAGATTTTTGTTGTGAATCAAGGACACTGTGTTTGATAATGTTCATTTTGTTCTACAAAGGTTTATTCTAAAAAAAAAGCTAAAAAGAGCTATAAAGAAGCATAAATTGTGTATGCCTTCCTTAAACATCTGCACTGGCAAATTCATCTTGGTAGGCAATATCTAGTTGGCATAATCCATGATCAGGAGCCCAGCTAGAGGTTTTCAGCTTTTATTTTTAAGGTATAACAAATGACCAAATAAAAGTTGAATACCAACTATTAAAACAACAACCATTGCTGATATCTGTAAAATGTAACTCTTGGGTTCAGGTCCACTTTTATAAATGATAATATATATAGCTGTAGCTCTTCAAAAATACATCAACATGTGTGCTAATCACACAAAATTTCAATGTGGTTTGTTAGCTAGAAACCACAGCAGGGGGTTGAAAACCCCCCCCCAGAAAATTAAGCTATAGAATGTCACATCATTCTTCAGTAGTCTGTGGAAATCCCAAATCCAGTTGACACTTTTCAATGAAAATGTACAGAAGTCCAATTTTCAAAGGCCTGTTACATATAACCATAGGACCATGGGGACTTTGAAATTAGGAGTTTAAAAAACAACTAACCAAGATACTGAAATTAATCTTTTTATGTTCAGATGTGGGACAGTAGATATACATATATAAACATAATAAAATAGATGTTGTAATAAACTTGATTTTACATTTGATTGTAATTAGAAAATAAATCAGATGGCTAGTTGTCTGGCAGTCTTGGCAGCTCCTCACATTTATCTCAATACAGTCTTAAGTCAAGTATGAGGAACTATTTCACACATTACTCATTTTCCTTAAGTTGCTACTAGTCAGTTAGGAATGCACTTTTCTCTTCTCTGACGAAGAAGGATATTGGATATGATGGTCCACAGTCATACTGTCATACTTTAACCATATGTAAAACATTAAAGAACTATAATTTGCAGCGAACCTAGAAGCTTATAGAAGAGGTCAAAGGACACTTGCAGTAGCATGTCTGACAATTAAAAATAAATGTTCTCCTACACTTTGTCTACAGCTCAAAAGTAATTGCCTTCTCTGCTTTATATTCACTTAAAACGATTTCCCATTACAACTGAATGCCAGCAAAAAAAAAAAATAAAAGAGTTAGATGGCTTTTACATCTTCTGTTCTGCAAAATGATCTAAAAAATTCCTGTATTTCATATCCCTGGAGGCCAAATTCTAACGCTTCATAGTTTGTAAAGGAGAGAAAAAACAATAATTTATGAAACAGTAATAATCTACTAATTCCATTTGTGGCTTTTTAATGTTAGTCTAGTTTTCATACATATAAGAATAAACAACTCAGTTACTATGAAATTGAAAAGTACAAAGGCAATGTACAAAAGTATTTACCAATGGTGAACAAAGGTTGAATGCTTTCAACACATGATGAAAAAATATTAAAGTTGTAATTTAGCATTGCAATCTATAATACCATAACAATCCTGTTATTTCTAACTACAGAAATTAGAAATCTTTTTTGGCTTTGAGCAAATAAGAGAGGTAAAAAAAAGCAGGGCCAAATTCCAGAACAAGGGATCTGATGGTCTGGAGGTCAGGGTAGGCAGCAGACAGCCATGGTCAGGAAATATGCTGACAGGTTAACATGCAACGTCAAGCAAAAGCAGTAACAGAGGACAGTTTACATCTAAAACATTTCATAAGAACACACCTCTGATCAGGCACCTACTGAATGTTCTGAAGAGGTGTGCAGTTTCAAATGTAGTCCTAAGTATTGAACTACATGTAGCAGAAGCTGCAGGCTAATGGTTACACCATCTTTGGAAATCGAAAAATAAGGACTTTACCCAGTGACTGACAAAAAGATCTTACTGAAAAAGATAGACACAAAGTCAGCAAATTTTAGCATGGTTTTTGTACCATTCTGCAGGAAAGAAGGCATAGTCTGCAAAGTTCACACATTTTGAGCCTATGGCTGTGACCATTTTAAACTTAATCCAGGAGAGAGGTGAGTATTTGGATGGTTGGATAGCCTTTTTTTTCAAATATGTGCAATAAGAGGGACCTGTGAACCTAAAATACTTTTTTGACCTTATGTCCACCTGAGATTCTGTTACTAATGCAGTAAAGACCAAAGTAAGAATACAAATGCATTTGATTGTATACCTTTGATAAAAACCACTGATTGTTGATGTGCTGATGTGCAAAATGCAAACTTGGCACATGTGCAGCATGCAAACACTGATGGCTACAGTAGGCTGCCATACATTTGCAACCAGCCTGGGGATTGTATATTACACATCCATAATCACAGTGTACAAAACTGACAAAACCTGTTTTGTTACTTTCATCTCATAATTATAATAATTAATTAAATCTCACAATAGCCATAAATATTGGCAGAGGACTTTCCAGTGGGCCCTTTTAAGAAGCCTTCAATTATGCAAAATGACAATGACTAGACAAAGCTCCACTAAGGATGATTACCAGAATCTATGTATTGTATATGTCGGTACCATCTCCTCTTTGACATGCTTAGAATCAGTTTTCTTACCATCCTGGTGCAAAGAAGAAGCAGTTATATAAAAAGTAGGCCGAAAGGTAGCACATCATGGATAATAAAAGGAGACAAAAAAACATTTAAAATGGTTTACCTACCATTACGATTTGGAATTTAGATTTTACTAAGATTGCACAAGCTCATGTCAAGTTCGTCTTGGTTTCTACTGTCCTGGACATGTCCTGGCTTCCCACCCTGAAGTTTATCAAAGTGTCTGTCTCTAGCTAATAGATCTTTATGAACTGTGGGTACATTTATGTTTCAGTCAGTGGCATAAGGATCACCATAGCATCTATAGCAGTTGTGTGAAGCCAATGATGGTGGTGGTGTTTGGGGTGTAAGTAATAAGAATTTTTTTTCTTATTCTACATTTTCTGGAAGTAATACCCCAACAGAATCAATGACTAAAAATTCCTAAAATAGATTGTATCTGTTGCCCTCTCTTTTTAAAAATGATAAAGGAATGGCTTAAGTTTTAATGTTTACGTGAATCACATGCTGCAATTTATATGTAAAATAAACCTAGCTGTAAGGTTTTCCTTCTATAATTTTGTACTATCTCCCACTGTGGCCCATGCCGGTGGATGATTAAGAAGTGGCCAACTATTGTGTTGTGATCTTCTTAGTGCAATTCACTGAATAAAAGTCAACAGACCTTTAGCACATTCCAGGAGAACAGAAATAAAAGATTTTTGTCCATTCATAAATAAATGACTGGAAAGAACACAAACAAGCTGTAGAGATTGTGACATTTTTAGTAAAAGTTGCACAATGAGATGTACCAATTGCCAATTTAAAGCTAAAATTTAATCTGACTATAATTTCCCTCCTTCATCATCAATTCATTGGCTGGATATAGGGCAAGTGGCAGTGTTAATAGGTGTATATGACCAAAACATGTACAATAGCTGTTCCCGGCACTCTTGTACTACCAAATGGGGGAATTGTGTTTTAATACAAATAGCTAATGGTTTCATTTTGGTGGATTCTTTTCTATCACTGTTTAAAAACCTGTCAAAAGAAATGTGGAGAAATCCTCCTTATTGAGATAAAGACATCAAAAAAATCTGCCAAAATTCTATTCCTGAAACGAAAGTGGCTGGATTTTTACTTCCCCAAGTTCTGTCTAATACCCATTAAAATGAATTAAAGAAAACATTTGCAAAATGGACACATACATTGATAAAATGGCATTGACAAAGGTGGTAAACCTACACTCTTACCAAAGTTTATGTACAGGCTGTGAGGTAAACTCATATATAATTAATAATAATTAGCTAATTTCTGAATCAATTAAGGGAATCTATTTAAAAAGGTAGCCATATAAAAAAAATTGTACAACCAAGGAACTTGCCTGTGTCTAGGAATTCTTGTTTGGGGATATTCTGATGTCATGCAGACACAGTGGCCATGGTGGAGAAAAATAATGTAACATTTAATCAACAATACTTTTGGCCAGATTTAAATAGTTCGTCTCACTGTCAACTGCATTAAAAGAATAGGACTACATAAATAGACCTCCTCCAAAATCCACAGCTTTTCTAATACAGGTACTCTTTAATCTCTGGTAGACCAAGAAAATATTGTAATATCATGGGACTGGATGATACAAAGATGATAATCCTGCCCTAGTAAACTAGTAGAAAGGTCTACTGAATGACAAATTTCAAAAAGCGTTATAAATGGGATACCAGCTTTCTGCTTATTTCTGCTTTCTGTTAAAAATACCTTTATATGGTTCAATATGGATTACTTTATTGGTTTGCAGGGGACTCGTGATTCGCCGTGATATTGGAGCATAGGATTAGAATATTGTGGCAAGAATTGTTCAAAGGATCATCAAACATATTTACATGAATAAACATTGCTGAACAATGAGTTGTATTTTTCATCTGGTTAAACTCTATAAAAGCACATTTGTGTTACATGGTATAACTTACCACTGGTGTTCTTAGCCAAACCCAGACAATGCACGCCAAAAATAATAGTTAAACTATAAGTGCTGCCTACGGAATTGAATCCTTTACTTATTTCAAATGTCTCCAGTGGCTGGACCTTTTGAAGTTGGTTCTGCAAGTGACCACCATAGAAGTTCATATGTGCTACATCCCTCTCTGACTCATTTGCAAAGTCTGTGTCATAGATCCTAAACTAAATTCCCATGGATTATAAATTGCCAAACAGTAAATTTGGGTAATCTGATAAAGGCCATCATTGTACAACATGAAAGTTCCTATGCAAGTAATAGTTTACTTAAATTCAGTATTTGCATAGAGCTGGCTTCCCTCATGTGGCTGGGTTTGGCTTAGTAATAAATTGCTCGAACACTAAAGCGCCATCACTTGAGGGCCAGGGTGGCACATGCTATACTTCCCATACTCCAAAAAAAGTGAATAGTTAAATGGTCCCACTTGGTTATGCAAAAAAAAGGTATAATTTGAGTAATCTTTTTGTATTCTCTCTCTTCCCCTCTGGTGTGTGACGTGGGAAAACTCAGTGGACACTAAAACCAGCAGGGTCCCATGGGGTTATTTAGAAAGGGGTAAATATTCTAAAGGAACCATCTGAGTAAAATTGTTGTCTTCTCTCTCTTCCCCTCTGTTGTGTGACATGTGAAAACTCAGTGGACAGAAAAACCAGCTAAGCAAATTACCAGTGAACAAGTGATGGTGGGGGAGGGTATACTGACGTTCGCTGGTCTGTAAAGTGTCACACAAACTTCTGTTGATGTACTGTTTTATATCACATATAGTATTTAATATATAAACATATGCCTATGAACTTTCTGGACAGCTCACTTAGTCATAGTATGGTAGCTATAAACTGAATGATATGTACATGGACCTAACACACACACCTTGTGAATTAACAGCTATACATCCAAACTAACTGATATATTCTCCTATCTTTACCTGAATTATGATGAACAATTATAATGTGTATTTATTCCTATTCATACAAATGCATCTACAAATATATGTATATTTTAACATACCAGTGATGTAAAATAACAAGTTTATTCATAACAAGTATATAAAAAAAACATTGTAAGAGCTACAGAAAGTAAACAAAAATGAAAACTCCAATATAAGACTCTTTACAGATTAATCAAAAAGGTTTTTAAAAATGTTGTGTCTATAGGGTTTTATATCTGGGATGTTTATTTCGCCAGGGGTTGAACTTGGTGGACTTATGTCTTTTTTTAACCTGACTTACTATGTAACTATGTTATTTGATCCACCCACTCAATCCTAAAATGTTAGTTTTTAGTTGCATTGGTTCTTTGAAAAGAAACAATAACTTTAGTGATTGCACACACTAAACTTGTAACTTTTTATGTATAGTAATAATGATCAAACACTTTATCTTTGTTTTTTTTCTGTTTTTTTTTGCGTAGGTGGCTGAAGAAGACCTTATAGGCTTTGATCCATGTAACAAGTATTGTGTTGACCCCAATAGGACTTGGTGAAAGTCCAGAATGTCAGAAGAAACAGGTTATGTTGCACATCTATGTTATACAGCTGATATGGTTTTCAGAGATGAAGCAGGCAAGTACAGACTTGCATTTGTAATCAGCAGTTACTGA
The DNA here is from genome assembly GCF_032062135.1 of Pyxicephalus adspersus. NCBI lineage: Eukaryota > Metazoa > Chordata > Amphibia > Anura > Pyxicephalidae > Pyxicephalus > Pyxicephalus adspersus. The sequence goes on along the minus strand of NC_092858.1, from coordinate 95,711,574 downwards.
AACTCGAGTGGCACAGAGTCCCTCCAATCAGCCGGCTGTGCATGTTCTCAGTGCTGGAGAGTTACTATGCAGTTTGGACTATTTACTGTGCTTGTCTTGGTCTTGATGGATATTGCAGACAGCAGCAAGATTGTGAAGGGGAGGAGACACAAGAGAAGTAAGTACTACTCTCATCTTTGAAAGCCTGACTCACCTTTACATCTCTTGTCATTTATTTGGTTTTGTTTATCATTTTTTGATAGGATTGATTTTGACTTCTCTGTCAAATTTTGTATTTTGCTATGGCATTCCTAATGAAGTCTAGGAATGATTTAGGAGGTCTTCATTGAGTTATAGACAGTAAAATAAATAAAAATAATGATAAATCTATTGCCCTGATGGATTTTTACTTTCGGCACAAGAGTCATGCAGACATACTCATAACTAGGACCAGTGTATTATTCTTTTTTCACCCCCAAGCACAGTTGTGTTCTTTCACCTCCTTGTACCCCTTTAACTCCATACAGCTGGGTTGCCTTGTTGCCACACAAGATCAGACTTCATGTCATAGTGTGCTGAGGATGGAAGCAAAGAAGCTTAAAAAGTAGAGCAACCTGTCACTCTAGCAGTTTGGCTCCAGGGGTACAAAATCACGGTGGATGAATTGTAAGTAAAGAGTACTTACAATTCATCCTCATTGCACTGTTTTAGAGGCTCAGCAATGAAGACCTAGTTTATTCGACAAGACAGGCAGAGTGGCGATTTGGTATCTTTCTTTAAAAAATAAAAATTGTATTAGGGCCCATTTACACATATGTGCTGTAGGAACACATGTATTATCAGTTGCTGGGGCTGGCTTGTACTGAGTATTTTCTTGGGAGATAAGTTATAGGGCGAGTTGAGGGATGTCGCTTTATGGCAGTGCTTACAGTAGCAGGCACCACATAGCGGCCTCCGATTATTAAATACTAGTAAAATGTAGGCACGGTGTGGCGCCTGCATTGTCCTATGAAGTTTACTCTACAGAGTGTTTGGAGGAATGGCTGATTACATGATTTTGACAGCTCACATGACCAGGCTTTCCTCCTCCTGCTCTAATGCAGAGTCCTGCAACAAGTAAAATGTCACACTTTGCCTAAAAATGTGCCTAAAAAACTTTGTTTTGCCAACTAATGACAAAAAAAGTTTAAAGGCAGTGACTGTGTCTCCATTATATTTATTCTGGGGCCGAAATGAGTCATTCTCATAGAGGTATACAGTAAATGGAGAATTGGATTCTATCGCTATATACTGCAATATATATATAAATATATATATATATTGTTCCAAGATTTTAAAGTTTAATTACCTTATTGCTTTTTTTAAAAAAATATTGTAACAATGCTTGTTTTATTCTGAATCAAGGAGTACAATATTATGAGATTAATTAATTTTGGTATGTGTTAGGAAGCCCTAGAGGCATTTACCTGTCCACAGAGTAGAGAAGAATAGGACAGAAAGAGAGAAAAGGGTAGAATTCACCATATAAGGTATAGAATGAAAAGAAATAAGATAGATTTAAATGAGTTCAGGAATGAAACTTCTAAACTAGTGGTAAAATACAATTTGTAGCATTGCTATTGACAATAACAAAATATATACCTGCAAACAACAGAAGAGAATGACTGCCCTGTTCATTGCCCTGTAATGATATTGCTGGGATTGTTGCCCGATTGGCTCATTGGTTGTATGTTTTGCAAAGTCTGGATGCTGGCGTGTGCCTGATGCTGTGTAATCTGCAGGAAGTGCTTGTCTAAGGGATGCAATGAAGTGAGCATTACCCTGGAATTATCCAGCTATTTGTTGGGCTACTCATCAGATTAGAAAGGGAAACGCAAACAGACTAACTAAGCCCATTACAAAAAAAATGTTCCTCTTTTTCTTTTTAATTAGGGTGTTTGTTTTGTTGCTTTTTGTATTGGATCTGATTTTAACGAAACAATTGACATGAAATAATTTGTTTTATTTTTGTTTAAACCAGGCAGTTGATTGTTACATTTTATTACGTCTGTGGAAACTAAAAATAAGCAATGGCTTGTTCTAGTTAGAGATGACCTCCAAACAGAATGGAGAAAAACACCAATGAATGCAATTGTATATTTGATCAAAATTATGAAAATGTATCTAAAGCCAATGCTTTGCATGGAGTTTAATCTGAGTTTAACTATAGTTGTGTCCTGGCAGGGAAGATGCACCCTCTCAGTTTCTTCTGGAGTCAATGATTTAAAATGATGAAAAAACAAAAATCTGTTGTTACTGGGAAAAAAGGTGACAGGGACACTTGTTGCAGTGAAAATTTTCTTTTCTTAAGAGTGTTTTTTTTCCTCAGTATCTAAACCATACATTATTTCATCCTCTTGTAATCCTCTGTACAGTAACATTCAGACTACTTCTTCTGCTGCATCTCTTTGTAGTTCTCTTCATTGGCTTCCATTTTACCTGAGATTTAAATTCAAGCTCCTGTGTTTTGTCTTGTTTTGTCAAATCCCTCCACAGTTCTTGTCCCACTCACCTTTACGGCCTGGTAAAAAAATATTCCCCCAGCGGCTCTCTTCGCTCCTCCGATGACCTACTAATGACTTCCTTACTCATAACCTCATCACATGCACGGCTCCAAGACTTCTCTAGAGCTGCCCCAACTCTCTGGAATGGTCTTCCTCGTACTATTTGGCTTGCTCCTACTTTGTTGCTCATTTAAAAGAGAACTCAAATCCTATTTTTTCAAACTTGCCTACCCATCTTTTTCTGTCTTTTGAAACCATCACCACTTTCCACCACTATATATCTTCCCCCCTATTGTGTGTTATTTCCCCCACCTCCTAGATTGTAAGCTCTTCGGGCTAGGGTCCTCTCCTCCTGTGACACTGTCTATATTTCAAACCCCTATGTAATGTACAGCACTGCGTAATATGTTGGCGCTATATAAATCCTGTTTAATTATAAAAATAAAAATAATAAATTCTTGTGTGCTGAAGGAAACTTGCAGATAGGAGGTAAAAGCAGAAAAAAAGACTTAATCAGTCTGTTGTTGCTCCTTTACTGTCCAATTACAGCCTAGTCAGTGACTAGACAATGCTACCTAACTACAGCAAAAAGAAAAGTCAGGTTACCAGGTTGGGTATACTGTCTGATAAAGTGCTTAAATCTCAAAACTGGCTGGGCAGTAATAAACATTCTTTGGCAGGTAAAATGACTTCCGGATACTTATCTTAATAGTGTATTTAGCTATTTTCTTGGAATTCAGCTTTAAATTCCTATTTTACTTTAATGAATAATAAGTCTAATGCAATATAAAGCATGGTATGGCTGAGATTAGATATACCCTGGATAAGTCGTGATCCATTATATTTCTAGCTCAGCCTACCTTTACAAGTCAAGCAATAAAGATTTAAACATCAAGCTATTTTTAAAAAGAATGTTTGATAAAATGTGGAAGTGTTGGACCCTTATCAGGCTTTAACTACTGTCTGTGCTCCCATTGAGGAGATTCAGCCCCTCTATTTATCCTGATGATAGAAAATTTCAAAATATTTTCATATTTTTACAGGGCAGAAATGAGGACACCTATTCTGTTGACAAATATCTAAAAAGGGCGACCTACCTTATTTTAGGAGAATTTTTCTCTTTTCTTTTTGGCTATAGATTACCTTCAGGTTAAATATTTATAATCTAACCATTTTAAACTATTTTATTATAAAGCTGGGACTGATCCTCTAGCAGACATACTCTGCCTCTTAGCACACAGGAAGTGAGAAGTAAATAGGATTCACATGTAACTTTCATCCAAACCAAAGGAGGAAAGGAGTCCACATTGAAATGGAATAAAATCCCTGCCATGTATATATACCCAACATGAAAAGATGTTTTTTCAACAAAGCTAAGCTTTAACTTTAAAGAAAGAGTTCTTTTTTCTTCTCTTTATAGCTTATACTATATTTATACTTTAACTATAGTTCCCCAAACATATAGTGAAAAAAGAATAAAATCAACCTGATTATTAAAATCAATGATAAGCCTCTTTTGGCAGAATCACAGAGAATCATCTGTAATTGTAGAAAGAGACAGGGCACAGTGTTTTGCTGCAGGTACAACAAAGATCAATTATTTACATCTACTGATCATATAACACGTACATGCTTTCTCTGCAAGGACATGAGCTCATCTTTTGCATCAAATATTTACAACTCAGTACGGAGAGGTAATTGTCTATCTGTGATGTTGCTGATTGGTTACAAAAGGTTTCGTTGTCATTCAAGTGTAACAGCTTAAAAGCAGTTTAGCAGCAGCTTTATCCTAAAAAAAGCAGGAACTAAGGAATGCATAGGCATGCAAGAACTTTAAAGCAGCAGTGCCATCTAGCAAAGTTCCAAACAAATACAGTGTTACATTGAAACAGGAGAATATGTTAATCAAGATGTAGTTTTGGATATGCTAGCAGAAAGCAGAATGTACTTGTGTTACATTGTTAGCTTTTAATCTATTTCCCATTACAAATATAATATAGTATTAGTATAATAGTATAACACAAATGTCTGATTTGGGGATTTGTAGATATCAGATGAAAACGCATATTTCCCTTGAATTTCCATGTAAATGGTGGAATACATGGGAGTTAAATGACAAATGGGCTGATAAGTAAACATCAGTAAAACAAAAATACATAGAGTTGTGAGCACTACTTGGTGTGAATATACCAATGCAGACAGTATTTTTTAAGTACAATGTAAAGGCTCTAATAATGCAGGTTAACAATTACTCAAATTCTGTAAATCATGGCTCTTCTTTTTGAATCAGACCCCCAAATTGTGGTTATACTACAGGGAATAGACCAAATTTGGGGAATGACTTCATGACTTACGGATTCCCTGTGCTATTGACTATTAAATAAAAGTCTATAATTCAGGGGAAGGAATGTGTCATCAGTTGTTAGGTGGGTACAAATTTAATCACCTGATTGATACTGTATCTACTTCTAGGGACATATCTATAACCAGAGCAGTAAAAAGATCAATTTCTTCCTTACACTGACCCTGCACTAACATGCTCGTTCATCCAATTGGTAACTGGTCACAGAGGCTGCCATAGACTGGTACTGCCAAAGATAGATAGTTTACAGCCCATGTTCCGTCATTAGGAAGAACGTCATAATGACACTAAGAAAGATTAAACAGCTCAGCACAATTATGTGGTCCATTTATGTGTGCACCCGGAAAACTAGGCAAATGGATCACTAATAAATGTAGATGACAAAGCTTGGATTAAAAACTCATATTATCTTCTTTGCATGGTCTAAAGCACATATTCTTTCAATTTATAAAGAGCATGAAATCCTAAACGTATTTGTTAACATAAAAAACATATATATTTTAAAAATCCCTAACCCTAAAGCCCTAGTAATGAACCCAAACAAGTTTGTTTAAAAATTGAATTATAACTACTTAGAGACACCTACTTTCCCATCTCCATAACATAAAAACAAATCATAATGTCTGAAGACACAGATTTGGAGGGTTCATTTCATATCTTGAGACAAGTGTGCACTGTGTACATGACAGCTCCAAATTTCTAATAATCGGATATTTTCTAAATGCAAAAGAATACCAATGTGAATTTTGCCACTAAATGGTGACTTCTGAAATTGGCCATTTGTATTGTAACCTTCTGTGCTTCTTTGTCAGCCTTTCACTTTGCATTTAGCCAACTAGTTGCAAAAAGTGGAGGGGAGGGTGAGGTTATGGCTTGCAGGGACTCTAATGATCCACCAGTGTGTAGAGCAAATACAGTAAGTTAATTATCTGATGAGCATCAAGGTGTAAAAATAATGTAGATCATTTTGCAGTGTAGGTTGTACTGTTGATACAGCATTTATTATTTAAGTCATTAGAACACATGTACAAAGTTACCTGTCACGGATGTACAATTCAAAACCATGCTGTTGGCTAATCCCAATTGTCCCTGACAACTGCTTTCGTGTGGTTGAATGAGGTTAAGGTGTTGTTCTTCCTCAAGAAGAGGAAAAGCAACTGTGCAGCTAAATATGACTTGTGGCCATCAAGAACTGTGGCAAGTTCTGCCAAAACTGCAGTTACTTGCAGATGCATGCTCAAAATGGTTCCCAATGCTCCCATGTAGTTGAATAGGAGTGGATGGGAACATGGATATGACTTCTGTAAAAGGCTGTGGTCAACTGCAAGTCTAAAATGGGCATTATTGTTCTAATTTTATCTGTGGTATGGTGAAACTTTGTTCCCAATATGACTTATCATGTAAAAGAAAGTACTTCTTTGCAGAAAAGGATGGGGGTTGTTGGCATAATAACACTATTTCCAGTTTGCAAAGATGTATAGCTCCATGACTTAGTCACCTAAGCTGGGAACATAAGTAATTGTCCTCGAGAGGTGTAAGAAGTAGGTGAGAGATTTAACCTATTAGCACCCACAGAGATTGACAAATTCATTCAATGAGTAGCAAGTAAAGACAGCTCCAGTTACTTCTTACATGCAAGTCATCTATCTGTCAAGGCTACTGTAAACCATACAACAACCTGACATCTATTAAATCTACGGAACTTCAATAAATCAGAGCAGTGCACAAGTCACATTGCATGCTAAATTCACATTCTTTGGGACTATTAAACTCTGAGAAGAAAAAGTATTTACAACAAGGTAACCACAAACCACAAGTACTATAATAATGTCCAAAATCTGCTGGAATATAAAGAGATGTAATTTGCTTTGGTTGTTTACAGGATATAACAAGCTGTTATGGGCTGAGAATATAAATAATCATACATTCTTTTAAGACAGAGGGTTGTAAACACTGCCAGCATGGAAAGGGTTAGGTATTTTTGGAAAACCATCATCACCACAAACTTTCAAGGCACAGAGCTATTTATAATGACAATTCCTAACACTGCTAAATATGATATCTTTTTGTGCTCTGAATAAAATGCTTAGGGTCCAGGAACTTGGTTCATTATTCATCTGTGGTTCCTAGTTAAATATTCACACGTCCAAAGATCTATCATCACATACTTTATTACATAGATGTATTCACATATCAGTTTCATTATTTCAAAGGAGTGTCTTCTGTTTGCCAACCGTTCCGCCACTAATAAGTAAAATTTTATGTTCAATTTAATCTATTTTTAAGAAATTGAAGTGCCAAATGACAATGCGCCAACATGACCAAAACTACTTATCTAAAAAGAGAAAAAATATATTCCCTTTTAATTTCAGAGTTGTACTTGTTGAAAAAAAATAATAAATGAAATATGTGGCACAGGAGTAGAATTTTTCATTTTAATAATGTGTTCCCATGTGGCATGCCATTTAAAGATTTGTGAATCAACTAGCTGGCAGCATCCACACAAATCTGAGAACCTCAAAACTAGGTTTCTCCTTTCCTTAAGCACATATGAGCTCTTCATTGGTAAGACTGGTCTTGGGTTCACAGATTTTTGTAAATGGGATCAATAGAATAGCACGATATATATGGCATGCATGCATACTAAATTCCATATGTGCACGCACCTAGCTGTAGAACACGCTGTCATTAAAGCTGAAGTTGAATCTGTTTTCCATTACTGTACATACAATTTTTTTAGTCTCAAAGACATCATTACTTGGCCTTTGTGCCTATCTAGCAATGCAGGCGAATCATGACTGGTGAGAATGGCTAGCAATGTCCTGTACATGGTTTCCTGAAAATAGAAAGCTGGTAAAGCTAACGTATGATTAGAAGTACTGAAATCCAGCAATTGAGAGAGGTGGGCCACGGACGGTAAGGTGTGGAGAAAAGACCTAGATTATGTTAGATGTCCTATATCTAAGAAATAAGGGGGGTCTCTGTTTGACTTGTAGTAGCCCTTCAATGTGCACTACATATTTGTTACAGGTTAGTAGCCTGTACAGCTGTACAAAACAGAAGATAAGCCTGAAGTTAAGATTTAAATCTCCTGGTATCTGCTTCTTACATAACTTTTTGTAGCTACTGGTGATGAGTTAATGGGAATATCATAGTCACTTGAGTGATAGCAATGTGGTGCCGAGAAGCAGTCTTAGGGATTTTGTGTGTTTAAACAAGGGAGAATTTTACAGGTAAATAACATGCCCACAATATGTTAAATGAACATGTAATCTAATTTGTTTTTACCAATAAAAAGGATTTACTTTACTTAATTTTCATTGGATCTATTTATAAAGTATTTATAAAGTAGTGAATCTGACACTCAACGAAACATTCCCTAGTGGATAGCCAATTACTGCCGTTAAAACACATGGAGTTAAAAGACTCTTTTTATTCTGTTTCAGTAAATGTCCAATTCAGTTTTATAAATAGACCTCAAAGTGTTGTTAAGATAACAAATACAAAATTCAAATTAAGCATCCATACATCAGTGACTTCTGCTCAAGGGTTAAGTACCAGAGTAAAACAATGCCACACATGCATTTAGTGATTGACATACACCACATTTGATCTTTGGAGCGTGAAATGACTGTTGTTGGGCTGGAAGGCATTGGGAGCACCATGTGGTGTGAATGTTGTATGAGTTTGCAGCTGTGGTCCAGAAAGAAATGTTCTGTGTGCAAGAGTTTGGGCTTTACTATTTATAGAGGTTTGAGTAAAATCAAACCAGTGTGAAATACTAAAGCAAAAATGTATTATACTTCCTTACTTGGCCTATGATCTAAAAAATCTCTAAATATTAGAGTACCCTTGCAGCTGTGGTCCATGTGAAGTGTGGCATGGTGTCAAAGTGACTGTGAACATGGTCAATAGTGGGTGTTCCTAAAGGGCATGGTCTCATGTGTTTGTCTACTCCTGGAACAAGTCTTGCATTAATGCTGCTCTCAGTTTGTTCCGAATACTGAACCAGGCTCCCCCTATACCCCCTCTTTCCTCTCTTTTGATTTGCTGTACTTTTCCTTGATTGCCCATCTCTTTATATATTTAAACTGATGTTCTCTATTTGCTGTTGTTTAGCCAGATTTAGGTCTTTTATATTCTCTTTACAATTACAAAATGTAATAAAACGTATTTAAAAAACGGATATGGTTTATTTTGACATGCCTTTTCATCTCTTCTATAGCCTCCTTTTTGGTTCTCGGCCTTTAGTCACATGACATTTCTAAGCCAAAAAGGAAGTTGGTGCTGGAAGACTTGTTCCTGCAAAACTTGTGATGGCAAGTCTCAGTGGGGAGCAATGAGCTGTATAATGGCCTGCATGTGTTATTGACCATAGGTCTTGCTCTGATTGATGTCTGAATGGTCAATTGTTTCAGTGCTACCAGCCCAACATACTTTAAAAGTACTGACCCAGGAGAAAAATGCCCCCCAGCTTCTCAAACCATTTCCTGGCCATCCATACTTGGGATTATGATCAAAAAGCTATGACCACCAAAAGTGGGATTTGAGGAATTATATCTAAACCAATATTTTTTTAAATCAAGATTGGATCTTACAAAGTTGTGCACATATTATTACATATAATACCTGTGCCCCATTTTATTTTTTAGTTAAAATTTCTTCAATTTTGTATGCAGCAGACAGCAATGTATTTTGCTAATCAAAAAAGAAAAACATAACCAATGCAAGTCTAGAATGGAGTGGTCCTTTTCAATGATCTACTACTCCCATCACAATATTTAGTATCATTAGAAAAAAGAAAGTTAACACAGAAGTATTCCATAAACGTAATTAGAAATGTGCATTCAGCAATATTAATGAATAATGGAATATGTTAAATTGGCCAACATAATGCCTAAATTTACAATATTTCTAAAATATCTGATAATAAAGTCTTTCTCCAAATGTGTATTTTCAGGAAGTACAGAGATGAGCCTAGGCTGTGGCAAAGGTTGTGAAGCTTGTTCAGAGGTGAATGGATGTATTAAGTGCTTACCAAGGCTTTTTATACTTTTGGAAAGAAATGATATTCGGCAGATTGGAGTCTGCTTGCAGTCCTGCCCTCCGGGATATTATGGCGATCGTAGTCGGGAGATAAACAAGTGCACAAGTAAGTCAACCAACCTGGTATACGCATGCTACAAACATATTAAATGATTAGAACTCTTGACATGATAGTTTCTTATTAATATATGCTTATCCTTCTACATGATGGGACAAAGACTTCTTCCAGTAATAGCATGCTATAGAGAAAAAATACACCTCGCTTACACACTATCAATATGTCTATCATTTCAGGTAAAAACAGGCAAAATAATACGTAACATAAAAAGACATGTGTTTATGCATTTACAAACACGACAAAGAAAAATGTCTCTTTGGTGTATAGCATTCATATTTTATTATACATTTCTTTTGGTCTGTTACCTATACCATTAAAAGCATGTTGTTACATCTCTTATATCTGTTTGATAATTACGTAAAAATGTGTTTCTTGTGCCAGAACTACAATACACTTCCAAATTATTGTGCCTCTGCTACACTAAAAACTTAAGCAGTCATATCAGCCTTTGCAAAGCATCCTCTGTAAACTGGAGAACCCTCCTATTTTTTGGAAGGGAAGAAATAAGGAGGCATTCTATATTAAAAATCTGTTACAAGCAACCTAAAATGACAATGCTGTTTCTCCAGATATACCGTACCGGTATTCTCCCCAGAAATTTTTTTCAGGTGGGGGGTAAGAAACTGTAGGCGGGTGGCATCTCTGTATTGTGATGCAACTTTTCAGTAACACTTTTCAGTGGTTACTGAAAAGTGCCGGGTGGGGTGCCTGGCTAAAAGGGGCTGGGGAGAACACTGCTGTACAGTGAGTACAGTGAGTTGTCACCTTACTACAGGAAGTGTATGGTCATCAGGTTAAAATGAAAAAAAGAATGATGCAGCCTTACACTAAGAACAAATTTGCTACAATGTAAGATAATTTTTTCCAAAGTTTTTGCATAGTTCACATGATACCATAATAAAATGGATTAATGTTTGTTTTTTTATTTCCTAGAATGTAAAGTGACAAACTGTGAGAACTGTTTCAGCAGGAATTTTTGCACAAAGTGTAATGATGGCTTCTACTTACATAAAGGAGTTTGTTACTCCACTTGTCCAGAGGGATTTATTGCAGCAAATGGTACCATGGAATGCAGCTCCGGTAAGTGTACACATTTATAAAACTTGTAAAATGTCAATTTCTAAATCTCTAGATAACTAAATCTTATCATTTTAGGATTTCAGTTATATAAGACAGGACTGGTTTAAAGCTAATTTGGGAAGAGTCAGATTTGTATTGCGCTTTGTCTTCCTTAATGGGTGGTTCTTGGAGAGAATATACCAAGAAGAGTCATAGACAGTGTAAAAACATTGACATTTTACTTACCCTATTTATGTCTAAAGTAAGAATTTGTTCTTTTAGAAAAAGACAATTTATTTGCTATGGGGTTTAAGGACAGTAAATTCCCAGTAAATATTTTTGGATTGCTAGATATTTAAGTAAGGTGTCATGACACAAATGCAGAACGAACCCATAACTAAATTTCTTAAAATCCATGGAGATGGTTGAGCAGCTTGTCGTTTGTTGAATAGAGATATTTAGAGATGAACCACACTTATGTGTGCTGGTGCATTATAACCTCCTGAATATAAATGGGGCTAGCCACCGAGGTTACCTGGGGATGGGGTAGCACTTGCAGGCAGTGCCAGCTAAGATTATTGAGTGTGCTATAATGCAGAGGTAGGCATCGCTGCGCTTTGGTCCCTTTATACATGATCAATGACATCATGAAAAGTTTTACTTGTGTGCATACAAACCAGTGTTTAATATGGCAGTTTAAAATCCTTTTCACCCAAAGTCATTATTCTGTTTGTGACAGTAATGAAGGTGGGAGCTAGAGATGGAAAGAGGTAGATTTATAACCTGCTTTGGTGGATAATTTTACTGCTGATGCCGATATTGTATAGGATGAAATCATTGTAATTTGCATGTGCTCCTATTCATGGGATTACACTCTGTCTGCTTTTTGCTGGGATTGATCTTTATCAATTGTCCTGGGATCATTGTTGGAATATAAATGGGGTGAAATAGGTGCTTGCCAAGGGCACAGAGCTTCTGGGAGGCTGAATGCAACTAATGAGTTCTGTATGTTACTATATTAAGTACTAGCCCACTGTACCAGTATCCAGTGTATAAACCAAGGGTGCTCCAAGAGCAGATTAGTACCTCGTCTCCAGTGATTAAACAAAAATGATAAAACTTATACCACCCCTTAGGTAAGTGGAAAGTAATAAGGTGTTGCCAGATATAGACTGGGATCACGAAAAACAAAGGGGTTTTCAGTGGCAGTTTGTAAAGAAGAGAATTTTATTATACAAAATTATTTGAACAATTATGCATACATGCTTACAGGTATTATTGCATATGATACAGTAGATCATATTATCAAATGCCGAGTATCCCAAGGGTGCCATAAGTAAACTTGTCACAAGAGCAACAGGGGCTACTATTTCTGTTTTCTTTTGTAATCACTAATTAGGCCCATGACTTTCATGCATACCCACTGACTTCAATGTATGTGTCACTGACCTGAAGCACATATTTATATTTCTGCATATTTATTACAAAAGTGTTACTCAATATATTATATATTATAATATATTACTTAATATTGAACCAAGTAGGTTTGCACTACAGTCAGGCAACTGGCATTTTTAGGAGAGAAATGGCCATACAGAATTGATTAAACAAAATTAAATAAATTAAGATATTTAGGTGCCTGAGCATTGCCCCTCTCTGCACCATATGCACACATGCACAGATTACAGACATGTGCATGAATGTGTAGGCAATTTCATTCTTCTAGAGCTTAGATGAGTCTCACTTGTGTCTATGTTCAATAAAAGCAATAAATTCCTTATCCCAAAAATGTTTCTCTGATTTCTCACTGTGTAAGCAGTCTCATGGCACATAGTAAATGCAGGAGACAAAAAATCAAAAATAACGTTCAAATTAATAACTAATTTTTTAGTACCTGAACAAAGGAGTATCTTTCCCAAACAGAACAGAGAATATGAGTCCATGATGAACAGTGTGACTTTGCTCTGTAGCATTCTGTAGAAACATACCATTTCAGCTCAGTCTAAGATAACAGAGATCAAAGGTCATTATTCCTGCATTAACCCTGTAATTGCAGAGTCTGTATATTGGTTTTATGTACTTTTTTGAATTCATGGTTGTGAATACTTTGTCTTGGAGGCTTACAGGTGTTTGAGTATTTTCCTGGATTAGAAACTAAAAATAAAGGTTGTACTTAAAATAATAAACTGGTAAATTGCCCCAAGGGCCCCACATCAGAGAAAGAAGGCTCAGAGATCTTAATGGTAGTGATATATTATGCAGAGTTTCACAGCATGCTGTGCCTTTGAGAAACATAACTGCAATGGAAGAGTGTACAGTTACTTTCTGTATTGTTTTGTTATGTATTACTTTAGTAGTCCTTTTTGGTTCTCAGTGGGTGCTTTTATCAATGAACAAATCAGTTACAGTAAATGTTTTATAAGAATTGTTGATGTAGGTTTTGCATGTCAGGAATTAGTCCATGCAGACATGTGACTTTACTGATTTCCTTTCCTTAGACTCGAAAATGTATGTTGTTGTGCTGAATCCAATACAAATTAAAATGCCAGTTTACAATTTCTGACTGTTGTCTTTCAGAACAATGTGAAATGAGTGAGTGGGGAACTTGGAGTCCATGTTCTCGTCCAGCAAAACAGTGCTGGAAAAAGAAGGGAACTCAAGTGAGAAGTCGAAAAGTTCTAAAAGCACCACTAGGAGAAGCATCCCTTTGCCCTGCCACTAAAGAAAGGAGGAAATGCACAATGCTTCAAACCCCCTGTCCAAAAGGTTGGTAGTTGATTTTATTAAAAAACCAAAGGCTGCGCATGGCTGCACACTTTCTCCATTACATGTTTTCTATGTTTTTTTCGTAATATTTTTCTAGATGACACATGGTACAGGTGTAGTATTAGGGTTGTATTTGCAAAGTTATTAAGGTTACTGCAATATCCACAATCACCACTTGCAAAATCTACATAATACATGGTGATTAAATACACAAAACAATAAATCTACAGGATTTGTGGAAATCTTGTTACTGGTCTTTTTATTTCCATTTCCTATTACAAATCAAAGGCAAGGCATCAAGCACAACATTAACTGTAAAGGAAGGTCACATTTATCTTAAACAGTTAGAAAGGTCACATTTAAAATGTCTGAGGGACCTAGATTTTCCTATGGCGTCAACAGGTAGCATGTTTAAATAACAAAACACTGTCTATGAACCTGGTTTCCTCACTTTGGAGAGATTACCGGTAATTTACGGTTTTATCTACAAGATTGAAATTTAAGGTAAATCTACCCAATAGGACTTGGAATAGGATGGCAAAATAAAACCTGTTCATTGATGTTTAGAGCTGATGACTGAATAGGCAGGCCAAAAGGCACCCAAGTGATCCTGATCTATCATTCTATCACATTATTTTCCTGACTCACCTGGAATAAGTGTGTAGAGTGGGTACTCTTACTTTATCCTGATGTTCCTGATTTGCATACTTGTTCTGAATCAGTAACTCAGAATTCCTAGTATTATTTTTTAGGAAGATAAGCAATATAGCTAACATATTTGTCAATTTAGGTTTCTTTAGGTGTAAGTAAGGTGCATAATGCACTATTTTCTTGTAAAAATTGGGGCATGGTTAGCAAACAGGGGTGCTTGATAAGGGTATATCTTGTCTTGTAAAATTATCTCATATTGCTTGGTCAATAAATGGTCATGCAGAGCAGTCACTGAATGTGTATTGTTTATTGCAAAATAAAAAAGTTTGCTACATATAATTCAACTTCCACTAGTGTAACTCCTAAAACGTGATTTGTAACCTCTTTTTTTCTCTGATTTCTATATCTTCAGTCTCATTCATACTTCCAACACAGGTCTGAATCTGTTTGGTGGCTCAGACAAACATCATAGTTCTAACATCAGGAGGCTTTCTGTATAGTGCTTTGTGGCTCTGTGTAGAGGTAATAATGAGGCTGCAGTAGGTGTGTTTTGGAATAGTTCATCTGTATCATAAACCAGGGTTCTCAGATCCCCAGATTGCCAAGGAAAGCAACTGGGGTCCACTGCAGCAGCACCTTATGAACTATGTACTGAGTGGGTAGGATGAACTTTTATGTTATTTTTTATTTGGGAAATGTGTTTGTAGTTTAGTAAATGTTCTTGGAACAAATGTCAAAGCGCTTTTATTGAAATCTCAGATGCCGTCTGTTCAGTTAGAAATGTTAGTAGGCATGAAATAGATAATTATTCACATTTATTCCTTTTACAATCTGACCTTTGTTTACCAGTAAGAATGTAAAGTCTTTCCAGTGGAAAAAAGTATTACTGTAACTCAGATTAGAAATAAAAAGAAAAGGCTTTCATATTCCTATTCACCCTTGATATGTTTGGATTATTTAAAATTATAGCCACTGAAACTTGGTAATCCTCCAGAAAGCAAAACTGGCAGAGAATTTTATATTCTGATTGGCTGTTAGATTTGTTGTATCAAACTTAATCGAAATATGTGACCGCAATGAAAGTTTCACCGCTTAAGATGTGTCAGACTCCTATTGAATTCTGTAAGGGCCAAAGTTGATGATAAAAGTGTGGTGCTTGCAGCTGTCTGCCCTCTACTTTGCAGGATCAAGTGAATTCAGACTGTGCCACAGGCGTCTTAGTGGCTTAGCTTACAAAAGTGGACTTCTGTTTACGATACCTTTCTGCTCCAGGAATTTCTCTGGAGTGAACTTCTAGACTCTGGTTTAGTCTGATAACGTATCATTTGTTAAAAGGGCATTAATTAAAAGGGGCCAGCTTACATTCTTCCTGTACAAACTTGGCTGGACCCCCGGATGCTATCTCCAAAACAAAACCTCAAGTTTTAGAGCTGCAAAACATCAACAGAGGGAGAAAAACTGCAGAAACAAATCTATCTATGATATGCCTGCTCCTTCTCAACACCCACGGTCTGTTAAGAATCTTGTACAGCTAAGTCTCAAGCATCAATATAACCATAGAAATACTTCTAATGAATTACTGAGCCGGTTTAAATGCATTTTTAAAGGAAAGCTCTAGTCAGCAAAAAGTAGTGCAGATAGCCTAAATATGAGATTTGATCATACTTATTCCCAGTTCCCTTAATCAGGATACCTAAAGCTAGAAGTTATTTCACCTTTATCTTTAGTGATCACTGTTCAGTTCTATGGAGAAGGAGGCACCCTGCTGCATTCTCCGCCATTTAAAGTGGCATTGGCCATTAGGTGATCGGTTGTTTTCTGATTTGCCTGAGCAAGCCAATAGACAACATCACGAGACTGCTGTAGCCATAAGTTATTACAGATGCAAATGTGGCAACATTTTTTCTTCCAATCCAAAAAAATGATTGGTTCTTAAGTGAATCAAAGTTAGAATCAACTTCTCACCAAGTTGTTCACTTGATCAGTCATAGGCATATTGGACATGTTGGTAAAAATCTTTAAAATTTTTCCAAATAACTGTGTGCATTGTGGTTCTCTCCATGGTTCCTTTTCACAATAAGACACAGTCATGATGAAGATGGACAGTGAAAGAAACCACAGAATGTTGCTTGGAACCAAAAACACAACACACCAAAAATGTGTCAGATACAGGAAATTTAAAAAAAAAAAGGGAAAATCCTGCAGTACATGTGAATATTATTTTCTATGCCAGGAGACCTATCTTTTAAACATTTTTATTCTAGCCTCCCTACAGAAAACAAAAAGGATTGGTTTCTGTGGGGTAGCACAGATCTGACCACTATTTTTTGTAACTTGGACAATAGCAGTCCATGCTAGTGTGAAGGAAACAGTTCTCCTTTATTAAAGTATCCGAAGTTTCTATGTAACCAAGGTATTATATAAACTAGAAATTGCTGGGTTTGTTTTATGTAAGGTATAAAAAAGATTCTTCTTAACTGCATCTACCTACGTGGGACATAAATAATAGGACTGTTATGCAATTTGATCCCCATGGGGCCCCGAGCCACTGCCATTTAAGGAACTGAAGGGATACTTTTCCCGTAAGACTCTGGTATGGTACGCATATAATTTACCAAGCAGAATGCTCTGTATAAAAAGGAGAAAAGAAACTCATGGAATGGCTGTAACGGGGTTTACATTTCGAGTTACTGTAATTTAATGTGGTAAGGTCAGAGGTCACAAACACAATTCTATAAACCCAAAATGAAGTTAATTTATGACACATAAATCCAAAATGGCACAATTACCCAGTTTGAATACCTTACATTAAGATTATTACACATCTAACACCATGATATTGTATGCCATGCATTGCTTACTGCAAAATATAAAGATAGTGTCAGTCTATTTTCAACATTTTATGTTATTTATATTTTTTTAGATCACGTTTGGTTCATGTATATCCTTCTCACCTTATCCAATACTCTTCTCACTTTTTAAAACATTGCCTGAAAAAAATAGGTCTTTTGTCTTTATTTTATTTTAGTTAGGGGCACTTAGCCATCATCCTTTGACTAAACAGTCATTAAAGCCTGCCCAGTGATTTGTAAACCTGTCCTCTTGGATGGAAACACAGTTTTGCAAGCAGTATTTGTGGGAATCTAAACCTAAAATTGTGTCCCTATCTGACTATTTTCTTTTAGCTCATGGTAATGTGTATGCAGCTTAAGACTGGTCAGCCCACAGAGGGAAGGGGATGCCAAAAGAATGGTAGCGTAGGTGTAGGAAGTATAAATTTGAAATGACTGGCAAAGTGTGTTTTACAAACCAAGGGCTTGATTTATTAGAGCTCTCCAAGGCTGGAAAGAATGGGTGATCCAGCAAACCTGGAATGCAATTTCTAAAAGTAATTTGCTATTGGTTAGCTTATGTTTTCAATTCTGGACCAGATCCATTTCAGGTTTGCTGGATCACCCAGCTTCACTGATGAAAGTGTATCTTCGAAGGGCTTGGAGAGCTTTAATAAATAGAATGCAACAAGAAACCCCCATCTCTCATTCACAGCAACATTACATGCACATGTACTCATTCCCCCATTTCCCCCAGACCAATACATATATTACACCTTTGCATTCAGACAACTTACATTAGCCAGTCCTTAATAGGTCCCCGTCACCAGACTGTTAAAAATGTGCATTTAACTCATTTTATGCAGGGTATTTACCCATACAGCTTTCCCTGTGTATACATCCAAAAGCCCTAGGACTGCAACTGAGTGGTGCCATGTTGAATATGATGTTAACAGCCCTAGCACACTCAGAGATGTCATTTAAGTGACACTTGGTAGCATTTCTCTTCACTCTTCCCTCAATAACTACACAAGATTATGTATTATTATGAAGGCAAAAGTGGAAGAACTGGACAAGAACAGGGTTTTTATATAAACTCCCAGAAAAGTAAGGTCTATTTGCATTTTTTTAGGTTGGTGGCAAGCCTTTTTTATAAAGTATATTTTAAGCATATTTTAATTACACCCTTGTATTTTTACATACACATTTTCTAATGCAATACATCTTTTCTTTTTTCAGCAGATGCAGGAAAACCCAAGAGGGAAAACCAAGGAAAAGAAAAAAAGAACAAAAATCGTAACAAAGAAGAAAATGGGAACAAAAAAAGGAAAAACCAACAACGAGGGACTTCCATACCTATCACTCCTTCTCTCCCAGCAAAGTAGCTCTAGGAACAACCACAACAAGAAATGAATGCTGCTATGTATGTAAGATGCTTGCTCGAACTGGAGCACTGCTACAACTTAAGCACCTACACAATTGGCGAATGCAAAACTCCTAGATATAAAGTGAGCTATAATGAGTTTATACTGCCATCAAGTTGAGACAATTTCACCTAGTACGTTCAAAACAGTGAAGCCATGGTGAATGAAGGAGATAACAAGAAAGAAAAAGCAGTGAGGGGCTTGCATTCCCATAAATCCTTCTATTTCAGCAAAGTAGCTGCAACAAGAGATTAATGCTGCTATGTATGTAAGATGCTTTTTCGAACTGGAGCACTGCTACAACTTAAGCACCTACACAATTGGTGAATGCAAAACTTTTATTGGTTTAAAATAAGTTAAGAATGCCTTCAAGTTGGGACTAATTTGCCTAAGACTGCTAATGTAGTGAAGCCATGGAAAACAAAGGTCAAGAACAAAAAAAAAAAGCATGGTATTGTAGTTATACCCAGCGTGGACACCTATGAGGTGATGCTGAGCATTTTTCAACTTCAGTAGAAGTTACAAAGGCTGGAAATGATTTTTTTTTGGGGGGGATGCGAAATGTGGGTTTTCTTGTCACATAGAGAACTCTCCATTGTCCCCCTCTTCCTCTAAGTCTGTGTTTTCAGATGTATGTATGACTTAGGAGAGTATATGTTCAGTTTTTGTGGAAACATGTTGGTGTCAACACCCTGAAACTACTTAAAAAAAACTATTTTAAAATGTAAGAAAAAGAAACTTCTAAAGGAGGGCAATAAAATGATGTATCACTGAGAAAAGGACAGTTATAATGAACTAAAGAAGGTTTATTTTCCAATGGATTTGTAAGTGTTTTATTGTTATAAAAAGAGGTAATTAAATGATAAAAATGATAATTATCTATGAGTGGCAAAAAATCTAAATGGCTACATTTTTTTTGATAATTTAAACTATGGACTTGTTGGCTGGACAACAATATGATCTTTAACATATGAAATAAGTAAATAGATTTTTAAAATGCTAGTTCAGTATTCACATCACAAAATTTCATAAAACAAAAGTTGACCTACAACCAAAATGAAAGTTTCTCTTGCACTGTTTTAGAGAGGTCACCTTCTCAAAGTAAAAGAAAAGAGAACTGCTTTCTGTTGTGCCTAGGCAAAGAAGATTTCAGTACCCTTCTGGAGAGATTCCTGGGGATTGCTTGTTCTGTACGCCACAGGAATGTTCCCAAAAAGACAGTGAGGTCCTACCCAGTGATGCAAAAGATGATGGTAAGGTAAGTATAGCCTATAATAGGCTATAGGACTATTTACCTATGGCAACTATTGACACTGCTCAGTCCTTCTTTCCTGTCTTTTTCATGGACTCTTGTACAATGTATAACCATCCAATTTACTCAAATACTGATGTCTCCCAAATTGCCAACAGCGCACTGTTCATATATTGTAAGGCAGAGAATATTCAGACTAGGATACCAAGGCGCACAGTATTTTAAAGTTCTAAATAAACATCAGACATGGTAGGTAGGGGAGAATGTAGACACCTTCTGGTACTATATTCCAAGATGCTCCACTACTAAACTGTAACCATATCTGGAAATACAAAATAAATTGTGCATATTCAGCTGGAGGTGTCTACCATTCTTATCAAAGCATTTTTTTATACCTTGTATAAAAATTCTTTAAGATGTCACTGGTGTTGGTATGTTATAAAACATCTTTATAATTACAGTTCATACATTATATCCAACAAATTGAAAGCATAGTATACTCGAATGTCCTTATCTAGTCAAAAATAAGAATATAAAACACAGCAATTATGCTTCATATGTATATAATGTGTTTCCTAACTGTGTCATCTCAAGAGGTGAAAAATTGATGGTACTCAGTATATTTGTAAAGGGAATCCAGCACTACTAAGAGAAACACATTCAATGCTTACACTTTAAATTTCTGCAAAGTATATTAGTGGTACACATCATTTATGAAATCATACCATAAGACATAGCCCTTGCCCAACACAAATTCTTCATCTTGTGTGGACCTGGTGTACTTATTTTTCTTCCTCCTTAGATCTCCTCCCTTGGCTTGATATCTCAAAAAGAAAAAGCAGTAGCACATTGATGCCCAGTGCTAAAATTGTTGCTATCAAGGCAACAATTTTAGTTTTAAATGTTTTTTCAGCAACCCAGAATGTGAATTTGAGTTTCTTATGTCATTATTCTTTGACATTGATTTTAACAAAGTCTGCAACAAAACAAAACTGAGAGATGTACTAAAAGCTGACTTAGTTTATCAAGGGTTGCTTTAGTAAACACTCTATTATTGTGCCATTGCTGTTCACTCCTGCTGCAGTAGTACTTATTGTAGGTCAATGCAGAGGACAATCAGTGGCAATGCACAAATCAAATGAATTTGGAAATGACAATGTTATAATATAAAACAAAAAAAATTGTCCCATGAAGCAATAACTTTATATGATGTAAAACCCTTTTTAAGAAATCCATTCCAGTTTTGCTGGATCACTCAGCTTCACTGATGAAAGTGTATCCTCTCCAGCTGTGGAGAGCTTTATTAAATCAGGCCCAGTGTTGGTCATTTAGGGTAAATGGTGCTCAATGATCTCAAATCCACTTCTTATTTGTCTGGGACATCAAGGGAACACAGGATAATGTTGTAGAGAATGGCATTGGTCTCTTCAGCCTTTAGGAATTACCTACTGCCAGGGCAAAAAAAGAGGATATTAACAGAAGGTCTCTTGAAAAAGGGAAGTGAGCACAGGTATACTCCAAGGTAAAAAATTACATATTAAAGTTGGGCATTAACTAGTATATTCTGATATAGTCTGGACCAAGTGGTAGGATAACTGCTGCTGTTTACAGTGGAAAGAGTGAAGAAACCTTTCAGTATTTCATTGAGGGGGGAACATTTACATTTTTTTGGCTTTCAATATTATGCAAACTAAAGATACTTCAACTTGTTTTTCCTAAACATGCAATAAAAAAAAGTCCAATTTTTATGATCATAAATCTAAAGTATGAATCATTGAACATGTTATGCAATATTGTGTTCAGTGATGTGCTCACACAAATCTTTTTCTATACATTACGCAATAATTTTTACTTGCAATTAAGTATTTTGATAACTTGTTTCCTGTTGCAGTTTGGATTACACAGCTCTGTACATACTCTATCTTTCTAGGAAAAAGAAACAGGCTTTCTATTATCTTACACAACACGTTTATTAGGAGCATGCAGTTTTAGTTTTTTTTTTTCAAAGCTGCTTTTTCACATGGATATGGATCTGTTGGTGTGATTGATACAGAACAACAGAAACAGATGTAAAAAGTGAAAATAAATGACCCTAATAATTCTATGAAAATGTTTGTATAATTCTATCACACATATCTATTTTAATATGCTCAGTACATCATTCTAAACCGGAAAGCAGCTACTAGATTAAGATACGTTTATGTGAACTCTTACGGACAAAGGCTTTGCAGTTCTTAGCAGCCAGATTTCTGATCCAAGGGGTCCTTGCCAGATAACAAAGAAGCCTTCCACCACCATTGGAAAAGAAACACATCTTTGCCAAGAACAATATTTAAAATACCCCTAAGCCTGCTAAGTGGAGAATTAAGAAGCAGGATTTCTACATTGGTGAGGTCAGCCGTCTCTCTCCTTATTTTACAATATTCCATGGAAATGCAGCAGAGCAGCAGTGCTGTTGCTCCCTCTCTGCTTTGACCCAAGGTTTACAGTGGATTAGAGAGGGATGATACCAAGACAAAATCAGGAACTTACACTAATGGCATTTAAACGTAAATTAATCGTCATATATTTTCTTGAGTTCAGCTTTATTCATGCAGTCACACAAAGCTAATAAATTTGATCAGGGTAAACACTATAAGCAAATGAAAGTCAGTGAAAAGACAAACCTTATACATGTCCCAGGTCAAAATTTCAAAAAGGATGAAGCAACAGCATGACAGTCAGGAAACTGGTATCTTCAGACTGCACACTAGAAGGCAGCTGTAATGAACTTAAACCTGTGCAACCAAACCTGTGCTTTGAATGCATCCCTATTGATTTTTTATTATAATCAATTGTCTTATTGAGCAGTTGAGAGCCTGGGGCAAAACTAACTTCAACAAGAAGTTGAAAATCTGCATGTAATTTCTGTTAGCTCAATTGCTTTCAACGTACAGATCATTTTGATTTACAGCTTACACTGGATTTCTACAAAGCCAACATAGCCCATGGTTCAGAGTGGCAAAATGGTATCAAGAGGTGGAATGCAGCAAACCACACATCATGCTGCTAATTTGCAGAAACATATATAGTGTATAACAAGTTTTTAGACTTCTGATCTGCCTGCACTATTGTGTATTTCACCATGGTGTATTGTGTCTGTACACCTAGAAGTGAACTTCAAAATAACACTTTGTTGGATAGGAATTTTAAAGGCAAATGTGGTCATATGAACATCAATTGAACATGGGTCATTTAGTCCAAAAAAAAAATGATTCTAGGTTTACTGATGAAACTACCTCTTTTATCCTTTATGTCTCCACCTCATAAAAATAGTATGCCGGGGTGACAACTAAAAATCAGTGTACTTTACAAATGAGAGTGACACCAGCAACCCCATGATCCAGTCTTTACTTGACCATGTCTTCGCCTGCCCATCTCCGAAACACCCTGCAACTTTTAATTGAGGAATCCCTGGTTTTATGAACTAGCTTCAATATATCCTTTAGCTCACAATGGGAATAAGGACTTCACTTTTGTTACCCTTGGCCATTATTGGTATCCCCAGTGGACTTTAACACTGTTGCAATCACTGGACTTGCATGAAAATAAGCTTGCATCCACTAAACAGAAATGTTAAAATGATATCAGTGTACACTGAACGATGTAGTCCCTCTAGATAAAAATAATGTCAAGGGTATTGACCCGAGATTAGCAGTCATAACAATGTGAATTTGGAGGCAAATCACTGCATTCAATGGAAACGTCTGAAGTCTGAAGTTGTCATCTCAATCCTGTCTTCGTTATATTTTACTTCTAAACCATGAGTATAATATGCAGCCAGTTAAGACACAACTCCTGATCAGTATGCATTTTATGAATTGATTAAAAAGTATTGAAGTACTAAAAGTGTGATCCTTTAATTTTTTCTATGGAAAATGGAAAAAAATCACCACCACACACTTGCTGCAGACAGATATTGCCTAAAATGGACAGAGTAGCTGTGACAGTAACAATGCTCCACAATCAGAACTAGGAAGGGGATTTCTCAATGTTTCTCATCTCCTTTTTTGCAATTATTGCTCATTAGCTAAGTTGAATTTCAATTTTAAAAGTAACCACCATATCTCCTAAAAGCCTAATCAAGTCTTGTTTGAAATATGTTGGTGCACGTAGGAAAGAAAAAGCATTTCATCCTATTCTGGCAATTCCAGACCTTTTATCCTAGTATCCTGAGATCTGCTATTAGGAGTAATTTTGTTATATAAACAATGACTGTTTAATATGTTTTACCAAGAAGAGGTTATTATTCTGCAGACAACTGACAAATGAACTACATTCCATTCAGTGGAATATGATAGCCTTTCTAATCCTGCATTCCTACATATAGCACAAAGGGCAATGGCAATGTATTATTAACATTTATCATGCATAAAGGGGTACAACAGTAATAGGTATTATGATTTAAAAGTATTAAGTAATTTTGCAAAACCTTCATATGAAAGATTTAAAGTGAGTGCAACTGCAAGTGGAAGGTGTATGCTGTAATCCAAATAACACATTTTTAGTGTAAACATAAAAACTTGGATTGGTACAGTTTAAATGTTGTATATTTATTTAAAAAGGGATTATTGTTTCCCCTGTAAACTAAAGACCTAGGATTAGTAAAGGACCATATTAATTTGTATTTGCTAGAAAATATCTTCATAAGTGGTAAGAGAATGTGGTTTATGAAAGGCCGAGGATGTCAAAAAATCTATTTTCTTTTTATAAGGAGTAGTTAGAAATTTGTGTGACTGTGGAATTAGTAAATCCTTATTTTGCTAATGCATTTGACATGGTTCCTCACATACAACTAATCGGTAGAAAAATTGGTTTAAATAGCAAATTCAGAGAGTAGTAATAGTTGAAAACCCGAATGTAGTAAAAGTATAGGTAAAAAGTAGGAGGTAAGAATATTGTGGTATTCTTTTAACCCCATGTTTGTTTGGGTTACCTTTGGGTACTCTGCCCCCCCCCCAAATCGGTCTTGGACTTTGTTAATGATATATGACTATTGAAGGGATTTTAGAAACAGTTAGTGACATGACTGTGGACTTTGCACAGCACTTCATAATATGTTGGCGCTATATAAATACTGAGTGATAATAAAAATAGGTTGTCTCAGACAAGCTGACTTGCATACACTTGTTGATTGAGCAATTACATATAACTGAATAACACAAAAAATGTAAAATATCATAAATACATTATCTAGTCTAGGACAGGTTTGTCAAACATGTATTGCAGCCCTCTTACATCTTCCTTGCAGACAATTTTTTTTGCCTTTCTAAGAAGTGCTACACAAGTTTATGTACAGTACTTCCATATGAGAAACTGTACTGCAGCATATAACATTATTAAGTTTTAAAGATAAACATTTAAGTGAACCTAAGGTCAAGTTTTTTGGGGGGGGAGCTAAGTACCCTAACTGTTTAGACTTCTGAACTGTCTGCATTTTTGCCTCTGGTTATTGACTCTGTAGAACCAGGGTGATGGCCCCACAACCAACTTATTTAAACAGTAGCAATTGGCTCATATTTCTGTGCTCAAGTATCACATTTATTAGACAGTTAGCCTAGAGCTTACTTTTCAGTATTGAGTAGTCTCCAGAATTGTTAACCAAAGGTATGATAGATCTATTTTAAGCTAACTGAACTGAACTGAAAAGACCAACTATAACAAATATATGGTATGGTTGTGGACTTTTTCAAAAATAGCAAGTGAAATCAATGAAGACAGGATAAAGTTTCAGAAAAGTTTTCTAATTTCCAAAATGAGAAACCACACTGAACAGAGGTCTACCTGATTGGAACCTACAGTCAATTTGGAATCTGTTGTATAAGTATAGCAGATCCAAAGCTAACCAACAACACAGCCGCAAGTCCATCTCCTAAACACATTAAAATTCATAAGGCTTCCAAGACCAAGCTGTTCTTCTTGAAAAAAAAAAGCTTCAGGAAGTGATAGTCCCAGCAGTACTGTTAAAATAGCTGATGGAAAAATTCTGCTGAACCACAGTGGAAGGGTGAGGACAGGGTTTACAAATTTTAGTTCTAGTGGAAAATGTTACTACTCCACAGAAGTCAGTAAAAAACAGTTCAGTTCTACCATTTTATTTAGCCTGCCCTCATTCGTAATAAACTTGGAAATTTGGTGAGCAGAAGGCAAATAAAATGGGCAACAGGTAAGGGTCAGTTACAGAATGGCAGATAGCATGTACAAATTTGGAATCAAAAGGCAGAAACTGAGTATTGATGAAAATTTTGTACAGCTTTCGTGTACAGTGACCATATCCAGCAAAATTCAGAAGTAACACAGAAATTAATATTAACAACTAAGCAGGAGAAATTTTTTTAAACATGGGCCTATGTGAATAAAGCTATCCAGGGCTGGATAGAGAACATACACTTGAAGCTTGGTGATCCAGCAAACCTGTAATGGATCTGGTTCAGGATTGGAAACATTTGCCAACAAATAATAAATTACTTTTAAGAAATCCAATCCGGGTTTGCTGCATCCCCCAGCTTCACTGATGAAGTCCATACTCTCCAGGCTTGAAAAGCTTTATTAAATCAGGCCTAATATAGCAATCAGGGATGGCTGTAAATTCAAACTTTTATTTCAGTATATATGGGCCAGAGGTCAGATACCATTTACAGGCTCATTCGAATTAAAAAGCTGGAGTTGACCAGCACTTCTAGCATGCACTGGTACTGTTGTTTTACAAGTGCTGATTGGCGCTTTCTGCAGATGTTGACTGGTGCTGATTTTACTGGTGCTAACAGCCTTTTACAGTTGACTGATTTGGCCAAATCACTTGAAGATGCCATCACAATGTCTACAGTAGAATTTCTAAAAACGTCAGCCAAGCTAATAGTGTGAGCTAGCCACACTAAGAACAATGGAGTTTATATTGTATTCTGAACTAATTCCAAGGGTTGGTGACCATCAGGTAGATAATAAGCATGGATATCTACAGGGTCAGACTAAGAAAATGGGTCCTAGCCAGTGAAGGCCCATGACTGTATAGTGTTTTTGGCACAGTGGTATTTTATGTATGTGGCCGGTGTCTGGTACTGCATCCAAAAAACAAAAAAACTAAAACTAATATTATGGGCCTTAAGACTGGGCACACAGGAGGTTTTGTTTCCAGTTCTCCTGAGGACTAGTCTGTGTATAAATGGATTTTTTTAAAATTCCAAAACTGATTCTATTTTCCGATTAATGCAGTATCTTGTTATACAATCTATGTTTCTTTTTTGGCTTCTGTATTACAAAAAAACAAAAAAATCAACATTTAGTCATGTCATCATATTCTGGAACATCATAATAACTCTCCAAACCCAGAATTACATCATAAATTTCCTGTGATTATCAGGAACAAAAATAAACACTTATTCAAATACAGTCATGTCATCATCTTCTGGAACATCATCATAACTCTCCAAACCCTGAATTCCACCTTGAATTTCTTGTGACTCCATTTCCATTGGAACAATTGGCCCCAATTTTTCATGTCTAGCAATAGCGCTTTTCCTTAAATGGGCACCTCTTGTCCATATATTTATATATATTGCAGCTAATTTTCGGGGGAGGGCTTATTTTCCAGGTAGGGCTTATATTTTGAGTATCCTCAAAAACACAGAAAAATCATGCTGGGCTTATTTTCAGGGAAATAGGGTATAAGGTCAGATGCCAATAAGAGCATAAGGATGTCTTGATACTCAGCACTAACTCTTTTTTTTTAATACACATTTACAGTACAGGTGGGCTTTAAAGTAAAACTAAAACTACGAAATGAAAAATAAAATTCAAGCAAGAAGCGTTTTATTACAGAACGGACAGTGTACATTCTAATTGATGAATATATCTGCCTGATCGCCATCGCTCCTTTACTGGAGATGTTATCTCCACCTGGTCCTACTCTGGGTTCAGGATCTTTAGCCATCTTGAATGGCTAGCATAGATTGACAAAACTGAGTTCATTCATTTCTGACACCCAGGTATGCTGGGATCATACATTAAGCTGTGCTGTAATAAAAAAGGCTGCAAAAAACACAATAAAATGAAACAAAAACACTGTGATGCAATAATAAAACAATACAATACCACATATAACATAATAAATAAAATACAGAAAACGTGTTTTTTCTGCCTCTCTTCATTCTTATAAGAGCATGTTGCACCATGGGTGTTCTTTAGGTGTGAACAAAGTATTGCTGGCCTCTGCTGGTAAGATAATTTAACGCAGGTCATGGTCACACAGGCTATATATAAAATATATTTTATAAATGGTTACAGGTAAAGTGTAGAGCTGTGTACAGACACTAGATTTTTTTTTTTAACTGAGATAAACGTTCATAATCCCCCCGTGTGTAAATCGTGATTGCTGTACCTTCCGAATCCTAACAAATAGCAAAGTGCTTCCCACCTGTTCATAGAAGGAACATCACTGTCTGTACATTCGTGTGGTCTCTGAAAATAACTACTTTATTTGTTTCCAGTGACTGTATCTGAGCTGCTATCTACAGCTTAAATTAACCCTAAAAAAAGAACAAATCTTATTTGCTCCTTTTTGGCCTGTTTAGTAAACCATCAAAAAAAATATTTAGTTATATCTGTTCCATTGGTGCAACAAAATATCAGTTGATCTTACCAAGAACATTAGGAGCTTGTTATTGCCTGTGCTTTCTCCATCCGTTACCTGTTGTCAAAATTGCCAAATTCAGGTATTTATATGACTGTTATAAAACAAATATATTGAATAATGTATTGATAAAAAAAACTGTTGTGTTTTCTATATGCCTGGGGTCAGTGGTAACATTTCTTATTTGTGCAACACTTCTTTGGACTAACTAGCTCTACAAGCGCGATTGAAGATATGAAGTCAACCTTACAGAAGGATGGTGGAGATTACCGTTTATGCCTGCAAGTGTGTGAAGTTGTTTTATCTTTCTGTTGTGTGACATCTCTACCACTGAGATGCTCCCCACTGTTTGAATAAAAAATAGTTCCCATTGGAGTATATTCTGTGGTTTGTCACAGGGGTCAGCCAATGTTTGATATGTCAGGGTTGTTAACCTGTCATCTGAGAGCTATGTCAGATCTTCCGAGATCGGAGGATCATTCGCCATTATAGACAGGGCTATAGGTCTCTCTTCATGCATTTCTATTATTTTTCTTTTCTGTCTGTTACAAAAAATTATTAAGAAAACAGGACACACCTTCTGCAAAAAAAGAAAAAGCAGAACAGAAATATTCCCACTTGCTGGCAATGGACAGGTACTCAGGTTACTCAGGCTGTGGCTGCTTTTTAAAGAAAACTCATCAAAAGATATATTTTGTTTTAATGTACTGCAATGTATTTAGCTGATTTCAGCTAAAAGTTTCATTGGGCTTTAAGAATTATTATTATTATTAAAATTATAAGCAGGATTTATGTAGCGCAAACATATTACCCAGTGCTGTAAGAATGACTTTTCTTTTACAGGCTTTTTGTTTAGAAATATTTCAGACAATGGTGTTTTGTGATCTAGAATTGAAGTTTTAGGAAAAAATGGGGTGACTATCCCAACCATGGAAAAATAATTGTTCACACATATTGGTCCAGTTCCCCTTTTTTGCCAATATTATAGTCATGAAACAAGCATGCAGAGGTACTAGGAACTAAAAAGTTCAGAATATGATTTTAGTAAGAAGGGACAAGAAATCCAAGTCCAGGCTGTCATTTTGAGTTAGAAATGGTATTTTTTTAAAAAAAGTTTAAATGGCCTAGATTTGTCCATTTAATCCTTTTAGGTATAGCTGCAATTCATACCTCTCAATGGTAAAGTGTACAGCAGAGGTCAGCAAACTTTGTTGGCCACTAGGCCATTTCAGGGGTAGGCAGGAACACACTAGGCCGGGCTCTCTCTCGAGTCCCGGCCTAATGGCTCCACCCCCACCAGGAACGCCCCCTGAAGAGAAATCCTACTCCCCTGCAATGCACACGGAGGAGAGGGAATGTTCCCCATTTACTTCGGCCAGTGTTAACGCCGGCCGCGGTAAATAGGGAAGGGGGCCACAACACGGACGCTCAATAGCCGAATGCGGATCCAAAGCTCCGGTGGCTCCGGTAGTTTGTTTCTGCTCCGCTGTGAGTTGTCGTCCAGAATTAGGCCGGATCGACCAAGCGGTGTTAGGCTGGAACAAACAACCAGCTAGGTCATTTCTGGCCTAATGGCTGGAGTTTGCCGACCTCTGGTGTACAGCAATAGCCTGGACATCATGGACCCTGCAAAAGCTATATATCAGTTAAATTCAATGAATATGACATTTCTATTGGGTTGTGTGATTATTTCTAGGCCTGATTTAAACCCTTGTTCTCATTCCCCAGATTAAGGGGACAGATATCTGGGTGACCCATTATTAATTGAGGCTTCCAGATTCCAATCACCTCCTATAACATTACCAGGTAAAAGCTTTGTTTTTTTATAAAACAAAAAACAGTGTTGCGGTTGTACCTGATAATAAAACCAGACCTTTTCATGGGCTTGGCATCTTCCTTTGATATGAAATAGGAGGCATCAAACATGTCTGCACACACTTCTAGCCCTAAAAGTTCCCCTGGATTTATTCCTTGCAAAGAAGAAAGGTGGCAAAAGTTTGTACCCCTTTCTTTTTAGCAAAACCAGACCTATGCCTGCCCCCCCCCCCCCCCCAGTGAGTCTCATCCACAGAACATGACCTCAGTGTTGTGAGAGTAGGCTAAGGTTATGGAAATCTAGAAGCCTCCAATATAACGGGGGGCTTGGGTATCCACCACCTGACCCTGGGGAATGACTACAGGGTTACATAGTACCCCTTACCCATTCCCAGAAGGGGTTAAATCAAGCCTGGAAATAAACACACAACATAAAAGAAAAAATGGTATTATTCTTTTTTTAAACTGATATTTTGTATGGGGGCCAAATATGAGATTCCACAAAGATCCATCCAGCATTTGCTGCTCTTCACTGCAGTAATATTTTGCAGTATCAGGTACACCAGTGACAGTGAGATTCACCAGGTACATGTATGATAATGACAGGCAGATGGTCCCTAGTGACAGTGATATTCAGCAGTAACCGGCAGGTGGTTCCTATTCAGTGCAGACCTCTACTCATGGCCACTATTCTGTGTCCCTGGGTGGACCATGTGGAGGGTTCAGCATCAGGCAGTGTAGGATTGCATCTTACAACATTTAAATCTTCCACCCTTCTCATCAGTATGTGGACTTGGCTTAACCCTCTTGTACATTCCCTCCATTTGTCACCCTCTGCCCAATGGTATGGCAGATGGAAGGTGATATTGCAGCTGCCAAGGCCCGCGGAGCTTTAAACTGACAGGAGCGTAAGAAAAGGTGGAGATCTGGTGACCTGATCCAGGGGACTGGCAAGCTAGCTAAAAAACCATAGTTGCTGGGTAAATCCTGGAGGGTTCCAAAGTCTAGTTGCATGGGGTATGGCTATCAATGTTGCCATTGCTGATTCACAAGTCTGTAGCTTGGCATTTACTATCTGATCACACCTAGTATGGCCCACTGCTTCTTGGACTGACTGCACTGCCACTGATGCTAGAAATGTGGCAAATGGACGATATGCAGGTAGCAGCAAGCCACTGCAAACCCTAGCAGAGTAATGCATGTTTTTTTTTCTTTTTTTGTTGATATTGCCTAAAAATGCTTACAGCAAATTAGAATAACAACCATCATCTGTACTAGTACCACTCACCCAGCCCCTATTCACTTGCTTTGGGGCTTCTGTAGGGAGACCCTAAACCTAGATTGTAAGCTCTTTGGGGCAGGGTCCTCTACTCCTGTGTCACTGTCTATATTCGTGTCATTTGCAATACCTATTTATTGTACAGCGCTGCGTAATATGTTGGCGCTATATAAATCCTATAAATTAATAATATTAATAAATAATAATAACGTAGCACCCCCTCCCAAATAGTGGTTCCTAAAACATGCAACAATAAAGTGTTTTGTTTAATGTATAAAGCTTGTGCATCACATAGTAACTACACTTCAGACCTTTTTTCTTTTACATTCATAACAAAAGCCTTTAGTTACGCTAGCTATCCGAACGTGCTAAAAAGAGGTAACTTGCCCAAATCAAACATGGCCGCTGACGTCTTGTTAGTACATGATAATGACTGCTTTTTGGTAGCTCAGCGCTTTTACCACAACTTGTGTGAGGCTGCGTATATGCACATGCGTATAAAACCGGAGCAACTATTGCTTGTATAATTTGAAAAAGGGCAACTCGCCCAAATCAAACATGGCGGCCGAAGTATTCCTGCCAGCACGTAATTAACCAGAATGCCTTGCGGATGCTCAGTCTCTTTCGTGCGGCCTGTTAACATCTAAGGCTGCTTCTCTGTATCCGCGTGTTAGATTTCCCAGGCTCGGAACTTTCTATCTGTGTGTGTGACCAGAGCAAGCCGCCAAAATGGTGAAGCCACGGTTTAAGGGACGGAGCACCATCAACCCGTCCAGCTCCAGCAGTAATCCTGGTGAGTTAATGGACTGGAAAGGTTTCCTGACACAGAACATATGTACACCATGGCAGACTTGTCAGGCACTGAGCTCACGTGATCTAAGGAGTTACACTCTAGTTAGGGATTATTTCCCATGTTTGTGCCCATTATTTTCCTTGGCGGAAACTTTTACACCTGACTGATCCTATCAACATTTCATTATTATTATTATTATTATTATTAATAATCTGTGTTTATAAAGTGCCAACATAACTTGCAGTGCTCTAGATTGGATTGGGAGGTGGCAGTGGTGCCAATGTTGTGCCAAGGCTGTGGGCATCTACAATGCCATGACTTACTATAGTGCATATTACATTACATATGTACATATTACTTATTAAGTGTATGGAGGAAGGGTTTAAAACCTCCATCAGGTTATCTGCGCTGCCGGTGTCCCCACTTGCAAGCTTTCCTTTCGCATCCTGTCCTTGGATTGTAATAAGAAATTAGGGGAAATTTCCTATAAGATGTCATCATGGCATGTTATTTCTTCTGCTCTGCTGATCGCTCTAAGATTTTGGATTTCTTATCCATTTCTTTCTCTATGGAATTGATCATTAGGACAAGTAGGGTGAATCTTCCAAGTGGAGATTCCCCTAGCTTTAAACCAATACCGCAATTTTATTTTCTACTAAAAATTAACACTCTTCCTATAGACTTTAATGTTCATAACGCGTCAGCTTTTCCCATTAGTGTCCCCTTTGAAATGTTTCCTTTCACTTCCTGTCCTGTAGGAAATAATCAGAGTGGAGCAATATTCAAAGTTTTCACTCTTGGAAGGTTGTTACTTGCGTCCTGTGACGGTGACAACTCCAAAGTTTACATTTGCCCTGATGATTGTAGTCATCCCCTACGACAGGATGAATATTTTCAGTGGAGACAAAGATAGCAATAGTTCAGCCGTTCCCTGTTCTATGCACAGCTCTGCCAGTAGGATCATTCTAGTATCTAATTCAATACTGCCTTCTCCTAGGTCAACATGCTGCAACAAGGGCATCAGTATTATTTTATTGTATTTATTTATCACTAATGAAAATATTTTTGTTTGCCTTTTAACCCAGGAATTTATTTTCCTTTTTAAATAAAACTAGGAGTGTTTTTGCTTTTCTCTAGTTTGTTTTCTTTGGGGAGTCTCTATACAGTAACCCCACAGTAGATATGGTTGCAGGCGGCGGTATATGGCGCATGGTCACTAGTTCTGTCTCTCCTCCCATACTCCTCATGTCAGAACTGATTGCTGTGAGGTTGGGATAAGAGCACTGGGCACCAAAGTAAATGTTTTCTCATATTTCTGGAATGCCAGTAATGATTATATTTTATATGTGAACAGATCGTGTGAAGGGTGCTGGAGGCAACAATATGAGGGACCGGGCAACTATCAAGCGCCTCAATATGTATCGCCAGAAAGAACGGCGGTAAGTGCACATTGCCATGGTGTTGGTTTGTGATTCTCTCTTGTGAGCTCATATTTCTCTTTTATCGAATCTATCCTAAGGGCCTAGCATTTGTTCACTTTTTTAATGTCTGATGTTCCTTGTCTGTGTTAATTTTTCATTTGTCACTTTCCCCTTGCTCATGTTCCATGAGAGCAACTACTACTTTTAGTTTCCCACCTCTATCCACTAATTTGGTATTGGAGATTCTTTCGACCTCTTTATCCCGAAATGGATTGCTAGGAATGATTGCCACGGCTCTCTGATCTAGCTGTACCCGAAGGTTGTTATACAACAATAGCAGACAAGAGTTGGGTCTCTCGGTTTCCATTGTTCTAGTTAAATAAAAGAATGGGCATTCTCAGATTGGTTGCTGCTTCTACTGGGGATTCAATGAACTGCTATGCCTCTTCTCAGAAATCACCAGAAAACGTAAACATACGTAGTACATTCATCTAGATTTTTCCCGGTATCTGAGCTCCTTCTTTTATTGTGTTAAAGACTGCTCCGTTTACAAGTAAATACTTTGTCTTCTTGGTTTACTATAAAGGGATAGCTTCATCTTTAGGTATTGATTTAATGTTAGGGGCACATGAAGGGTTTTAGGGTTACCCTTCAGGAGAGAAATTTTGTAGATTGCCAATGCTAACTCCTCCTTAAGAGAAGGTTCGTTTTACCGGCTGCCATACTGCAAAGTACATCTTACATGCCAGCAGTCAAATCATTTCCTTCCAAAGTAAATGTAACCTATTGTTATGTACTGTGAAAGGGTGGAAGCTTTTGTATGTTCCCCACTGTTCTCAGATTAGCTACATACCTTTACTTTGTCTCCATGAAGTTTGATTATTCGGATTTCCAACTAAAACTTGATGACTATTTACAGACAGGCATTGAAAATATCTGAGTAATGGGAACAAAACGTATTTAGGTATGTAGTAAAAGTATAAAGGTATGTAGCTAATTGTGTTTAAGGCTTAGTCTACACGGACGTTTTCCCCAGCGTTTAATCTGAGGCTTTTAAAGCTCTTGCTTGAAATCCCCATGCATTCCAATGGGCTAATCTACACCAGGACATTTCCTTCAGGCACGTTCACGAGCTTTATCCTAAACGTTGCTTGCAACGTTTAAAAAAATTAAAATGCTGGGTTAAAGCTGGAAAACGCCCAAAAGCACAGGCAAACTCTTCCATTAATTTCAGTGGGGCGTTTTCATGTGTTTTTGGGCGTTTTTAAGTACTTAAAACGTGAACTTGTGAAAACGCGGCAAGCTTTAAAATGCTAAACAAAGTGCATAAAAACGCAGTGGGAACGTTTACATGTGTTTTTATAAACGTCCGTGTAGACCCAGCCTAAAAGACATTTAAATTTTAGGCACACTTTACAGGCGATTCCCCTCTTTGTATTCCAGGTAACACAATTAGATTTAGACCCCAAGAAAGACTTGTAGATCCTCTGTCTCTGTGACCCATCAGGAAGTCACTGGAGATCTCTGCATTGGGTGTGCAGACAGTTGTCTTTCAATATTTTAATTTTCACAAAAAGAAAATATAAAACATATGGGGGGGACAATCAAAGGAACACAACAACATAAGAATATTAGATAAGCTCTGTACAATAAACCTGTAAAGTACAGACGGCAGTCTGATGGAATTTGTACCCTTTTACTCTTGATAAGTAATAAGAATAGGCAGAAGTTCTGGACATTTGATATACTATATTAGGATGCTGTAAACCCATAAAATCTGTTTATGAATGTAGGTTTGGCTCTCACTTTTTGTTTTTTATGCCTCAGAAACAACCGTGGGAAAGTGATTAGGCCCTTACAATATCAATCTTCAGTTGCATCTGGCACAGTGGCTCGAGTGGAGCCCAACATCAAATGGTTTGGTAAGTTCTTCATTGTGAGTTTTTTAATATCTACTATTGTGTTTGGAGTGCATTTAATAGATCTTTGTCTGTTTTTTTTTTTTTTTGTTCTGTAAAGATTTTTATTTTATACTTTTCTTTCCTAAATCAGGAAATACCCGTGTTATTAAGCAATCATCTTTACAAAAGTTCCAGGAAGACATGGAAGCTGTAATAAAAGATCCATATAAGGTGGTGATGAAGCAGAGCAAGCTCCCGATGTCTCTTCTCTATGATCGAAAGAGACCTCATGTAAGTCACTGAGCAGTTGCAAACCAAGCACATTGATGGAATTTTGTAATCTTCAATGTCTAATCTTAAAGAGCCATTGTTTGGTTTCTCTTGTATCACTAGTGTAGTGGAATAATTCACACCGAGAAAATCAAATGGTTTAAAAAAAACTTCTTTGCCATTGACCAGCCTCATGTGTAGGATGTGCACTTTGTCAGACATTTTTTTGTTTTATTGCTTGATGTGAGAGCATTAGGCATATGGAGTCCCCAAGTAGTACAACACTAGAAAGCATCATTATCCGGTAAAGTTTTTATTGATGTTTTTAGGCTGCTGCAAGGGACATCAGGTGTAGAAAATGGTAGGGTTTCTTCTATAATTCCACATAAGTGACAAAATGTTGGATAAAAGCTGCTGGAAGGCGTATTTCCAGTTCAGGCAACATTAGTTGCTGCTTCCAGCAATGAGATCTGTAGCATGCGTCTAGAATATAGCCATAGACGTCAACATCTAATTATTAGGATTCATTCATTCTAATTAAACTGTTTCCTGAGCAAATGTTACTTTCTAAATAGGAAACATCTTCTAAAAGGGCATATGAGTTGTGCAAACTTAGCAACTTGACTTTCTTCTTAGGTTTGATTTTATTACCAGACAGCATATGTTTTCAGATTTATTGGACATGGATAGTATTATACTGTCTAATAATATGACATAACCCTGTTCTCAAGCTGGGATCTTTCATCTAGTTTCAACTATTCCAAACCTCTTTATATTCATTTTTTTTAAGAAACATAACGTTCTGTTGTGCATACACGTCTAAAGCAGCAGTTTACGTTTTTCCCCATTAGCCTAGTGCACGTGTGTTTTATTAGATATAAAAGGGAAATGTTATCTCAGTATAAAATGGCCCAGAAACAGGCTGCAGCAACTCCTTCCAGAGAACCTGGAATTTATATTGGAAGAATAAATTAGCACACGTCTTGTATCTAATTAGAGATGTCAGATCTGTGGCATTCTCTCCTCAGTAGGATAATCGCCATGTTTTTTTTATTGGGCTGTGCTGTTTCAAGCGAGCATTTGTTTTGAAGGGAGAACCCTGGCAATGTAGAATTACCATGCTGGCAGGGTACGTGTGTGAAATTGGCCTTGGTTTATCCTCATGCTTTTGTTTCATCATAACCATTGGAAAATATCTTCAAAGAATTGAAGGCAAACCCTACAAAGGCGTAGTCAGAGGCACAAATATCCAAGGCTTTCCAAAAAAAATAGTGTTTAAACAGACCTCAAGATAACTCAAATGCAGTGCATGCTGCTGGGTTTGAGAAGCTTTTTGTTTCTTGCAAATAAGTTTTGAATAAATTATACATGGATTAAGTGGATTGTTAGGACCAAATTAATTTGGTCCTAGCTGTAATAATTTTTATTATATAATACAAACATACCTGGTAATAAGCCTGAAGTTCATCCCAGTATGTTTTTTTAGCTTTAATAAGAAAACCCCTGCAATAAACAGATCTTTTTTGCTCCCTTGTGGTTTGAATCCCACTCTCCTTCTCTTGCACCCTCGGCAGTGTGTCTTGGTCACCTGGTCCTTTTCCAGGTTCCAATGTTTTATCTATTTTGATTCCGCCTGTAGGTTTGAATTAACTTTGTGCATGTGCACAGGGATTTTAGTCAATCAGGCACTAAGTTATGCTGCATATGTACAACTATGTGTGTATTCTAGAGAAAATGTGTAAACCAGCAGATACATATGCATGTATGATCATTTTTGATGTGAGTGAACCATTGCAGCTTGCTCTCATCACACTGTTATGAAGCATTTATTGGTTTATCTCCTTTTCATACTTTTAATTGGGAAAATGGTTACAAATTCTGGCAGTGACAGGGGTCAACAGGATGGGCAGTGAGGAGTCTCTCCCCAAACCCTTACAGACTATACTCTTACCCTACCAGTAATTCCAAAAAGTGCTGCAGAGAAGGCAATGGTCAGAGGATGTGGAGGATCTGTCTTTCTGCAGATTCCTATGAACGCTGTTAGAAGCTGACTGTGTGCCATTAAATCAAAGCAATTTCAGTTTAAGAGGAGTCTGTAAAACTTTTTCTTCTGGTATTTTCAACAGAATTCCAAAGTTCACATCTTGGACACAGAAGCTTTTGAAACAACATTTGGTCCTAAGTCTCAAAGAAAAAGACCCAACCTTGCTGCTGGTGATATGCATGAATTACTGGTAAATGCAGAGGCTTCTGCAAAGAACTATGACCAGGAGAAAGACAGAGACTTAGTCACTGAGGATACTGGCGTCAGGTAAACATTTAGAAAAACACTCAAGACTTTGCCATTCTTCTGACAATTGTTTTTGTTTCTCTTTGTACCCTTTTAGAGAGATGTTTTCCTCTATTCCAGTCTCTGTGACCCAACAGAGCAAAATCTGTTAATAAAACACTTGGCAGAGTTTTTAATCCAAACTTTGTTAAATAGGTGAGCGAAATTGTTTTAGAAAAACTAAGAGCTGGCTGGTGGTGTGGTGGGTTCACAGCACATTATGGCCAACTTTTACTTTGGTTAAGCAATAGCTGCTTCATTCACCATCTTCATTAACACTATTTTACTTTATACCATGGGGCATCCAGTGATTTTGTAACATTTGTAGGCTTCACCATTCGGTATATTCCAGATGCAAAGAGGGTGCATGTCACTCATTGTGGTGAGTCTTGGCAATAAGTTGTCACCTTGAGCTTGGATTGTCAATGAGTCCAATTGTCATTGAAGTCAAATCAAAATCTCATTAACAAAATTCTTTAATCTATGTGTGATGAAAGATATGATCATAGCAAGCTTTTAACCGCCCCAGTGTTCTAATTCTCTCTGTAATTCCATGCAAAAAGCGTTACATTTTTTTTTTGCATGGAAATATCCTAATATTATTTATACATTGTAGGCTATAATTCTTAGGTACAACTCGCCAAAATATGTCCAATATTTAATAATGTTAATAAATGTAAAAATAAACTTTAAATAAAAAAACACAAAAATCTGTTAAAAAAAATAGGTAAACTTGTAATAAAACTGTACAGTAGCATATATAATATATATATATATATATATTATATGAAGATTTCTTTGTATTGGACTCAATACAGCTATTTTGTATTGAATCCAATACAAAATTATTTGAATTTCCCGCCACTCCTCCTGCCTACACAGATGCATGCACTGACGTCACCGGGAAGCCCCGGAGATTGTCTTTGCATCCCCTGGCTGAAGATCGAAGAGGAAGGATGTGTCCCCAGGATGAAGGGGGTTGCCAACAGAGCAAGGTAAGTTGTCTTTTTTTTAAGTTTAAAGCGATCACGAGTGTGAGGGTAAAACCACCCCGAGTCACACTCCGGAATACTGCTAGGGGGTTTAAGACACAAGACCCCTAAATTGGGCTGAAGACAAAGACCTTTTTTGCATAATAATCATATGATTTTTATTGCCAGCTTTATTTCATTGTTTATATTTTTTAACAATTGTATTCAGGGAGTATTGGTGACTTGTTTAAATTTTAGGAAAATGTTATTTGGCTGCTTAATTGTAAAATGTTTTTCCTTTTTCCATTTAGAGAAGAAGCTCAGGAAGAAATATATAAAAAGGGACAGTCCAAAAGAATCTGGGGTGAATTATACAAGGTATTCAAAATATTTTCAAGCATTATAATAGTATAATAGTATAATGGCTATAAAAGAACTGTGCAGTAATGTATAGCCATAAAGGTTTACCCTTTTTTTTCTTGTGCAAACAGTTTATAGTGATCCCTATGACTGCTATGCTAACTGACCGGAAAAAGGCAAAGATTTGTCCTGCTTACAGCAGGGACTTCCTTTTTTATGTTTTACAGTTGCTGGGTTTTTGTGGGCAAGGCAAGTACAGATTCAACATTTTGTATTTAGGAGTTTGCCTTCTTGGCTTACTCCTTTATACTCTTACCAATATGCTAGTTTATTTTCCTAAAATCTTGCCACTTTTATGACATACCTTGTTTTAAATCCATTGAGTTTAATCATTTGGATTTCAGGGGGATCATGACTGGTGGAAGAGGTCTGCAGGCTTCTGAAATAATTTCCACCTGTCAATGTCCCTCAGCCCTCATGGGAAATTTCAAGCAAAAGGTACATTAAAAGTAAATCCAGATATTTAAATGGTAAAACTCAGTACAGAATTAAAAAAAATGTATCACTTTAACAACTTACATTTTTACCTCTAAACTGAATTTGTCCTGTCAAGAGAGCTGAGCTGTAGGGGATTCAGCACGTCCATCCACCAAATACTGCCTGCTATAGAGAAAGAAGTAGTAACTGGTAAAGTTTATTAGGAAGCTCCTGCTTACAGGCATTGTTTTACAATAGATTACTGCACAGATCTCGAAGAAAAAAATGAAGGCACACCAAAACTGAAGCTGGAATGCATGTTTCAATTTAGACAATATTTGCTAATTCTGGTGTTCAGCTTTAATGAAAAACATGCTTGGCACTTTTTTAATTTCTATTCTCTACAAGCTTTGTGTGTAATGTCATTGAAGTAAAATGGATGTGGAGTTATTTGTCCAGACATTGCTGAGCTGCAAGTGTTTAGTGAAAATAAATAAAATTATTTTACCCACATGCAGATCTCTTAAAAAAAAATAAATAAATAATATGACTGTACCAAGAGGATCATATTAAAACTGATGAAAAGCAAATGGACATTGTTTTGATCAATTGTTTCCAAAGCAAATAATGTGCAGGGACTCGGACTAATTTCAAAATGGTGTGAAAATGTTCAGCAAAAGTCAGACTGCCTGTTCTGGTTCTGCTGATTAATAGCAGGGCTGACATACACTCGGTAAGTTAGAAAAGGAGACGACGGACCACATTAGTTTGGTTATTTATTTAGTTTACCTAAGCAGCTGCCCCAACACACCTGAAGGAAAAAAAATAGTAAATAAATGGAAATTCAAATAATAAAATACATGTGTACAAGTGTAGTGCCTTTTTTCCAGAAAAAAAAAACCCTTAACAAAAGCATGTTAAAATGAATCCATAAAAAAGCAATAGGATTGTGATCTACAGCTGTGGTCTCCAACCTTTTTGGTCTCACTGACCACTAAAATTATCGGCTCCAGAGCGCGCATGTGTGAAGTCATTATACAAAAACTCTGCTCACTCTCCCATCGCAGATCAGAGCCTGGGATGGGAGAGTGGGCAGGTTAAAATGGGGATTTGTACGGGGGGCGTGATTCGCGGCTCTGGCCGGTGTGCTTTGCCAGCAGGGTCCTTTTCCTGATCCCGCTTGGGGGATGGGGGCCACTGGCCAGAGCCACTAACCACAAAAATTTTCTCGCGGATGTCGCCCATGTTCTGTGAGATCGGGTGACGTAGCCAGAAGATGGAGGACTTCGGCGGCGCCCAGATAAAGGCGGGACTCAAGCGAGGACAGCATGAGAGAAATCTGGGTCTTTGTGGCAGTGAAGGTGAGTTGAAGAGTTTAGGTCAAAATCATTTTGTTTTAAATGCAGGTTGGGACCTTCTTCATGGGTTGCTCCCTTTTGTATTTAGATCAATAATCAATATATTTTCCACATAAAATGTAAAGCTTTAAAACTGATCGTACTGAAGTCACTCCACTCCATACTTCTGAAGAAGTAGTAATGATGCAACAGGTAGGGTGGAGCTAAGATGATGGACCATAAAGAGCGAGCACTTTATACTTTTGTGTTTCATCTGGAATGCACAGATTCTTGATCTGAGTACAGAAGAGATCCCATGAAGGGGGTTCCCCCCTAATTTAGAACATAATGATTTTGACCTAGCAGCCTTTTAGCCAGTAGTATGAATCCGAGTGGTAGATCCCTTTCCTGTGGAGTGTTACAGAAATGTGAGTGTTACACTTACAGATTACTGGGGATCATATTTGTTGCCATTTATATATTTGACATTTTCTTGATTAGGCAGAGATGTTTTGCTTTCATGTATATGATTATTTAACATTCGTGTGTTATTTATAGGCCTGGTAACCTAGTTTCTTCATTGTTTGCTTATTTAGGTGTAGTTTGGCAATGGTGGTTAGAATCTTCTGTATTCATTGGACTGAGTTCTGATGGGCAGTGCTAACAAATGTTTGCAACAACTCTGCCAATGTATTAATGTACAGGCCTGTGTTAATGACATGTGGTGGGTGGAAAATATCAATATCTAGTAAGCTAGGTTCGATAATTGTATTCCTCATCTACCCACAGGTGATTGATTCCTCTGATGTGGTAATACAAGTTCTGGATGCCAGAGATCCTATGGGAACCCGCTCTCCTCATATCGAGGCTTATATCAAGAAGGAAAAACCATGGAAGCATTTGTTGTTTGTCCTCAATAAGTGTGACCTGGTTCCCACATGGGCTACGGTAAGATATTCATGTACTGGCCCTGCTGGTTTTTCAAAATGACAAGTTAACAAAAATGTAAAGGGACAGGATTAAATAGGAAATATTCCTTGTGACACCTGTTTTAGCTTTAGATACAGTGTGGTACACTGTGTACCGTTATTAAAGGACTTCAGGTAGGATGTACCAGGGATAAATAGCCTGAGGATCCATGTGAGGTAGTGATCTGTAGATGACAAACCTCTGACCTGTTTAAGGCTTTTTGATGTAAATGTTTTTTTAGGGATTCCCTGCTCAAAGATTACCTGCAAAGCCCTCTTATTACTGAAATTAAAGGTCAAAAGATCTTTCTCTGCAGGTGTTAGCAAGCGGTGTGGTTGCTTTTCTGTTTTCGGTTGGGTTAAAGATGGTATAGATGGTCACCTATTTAACTTTCATAGACTTGGATAGATATGATTTCCAAATGTCTACTTTGCATTTGTATAGAAAGGAAGCATTTGTGAAGATGTGCAAAAAAAGAGGGTGTTTAAACCACTGTGGCTCCACCATGGGTCACACGACACCCGCTGTCTGAATTATACCTTTATATTGGTGGGACTTTGGGCATTTTTTTTTCCTTTTTTCTTTTTCAATCCTTCCTGTGATAAAAAATGTATTAGTACTGTTGGTCAGAAAAACTTCTGTTTATAATGCCAATTTTTATTCTTTCAGCCCTGTGGTTTACATTGATATTGTCAAAAAAACCTGTAATTTCATGGTAGATAAGAATAGCTTTGCTCCTGAACTCTTCTGTCCGTGAAACCTCAGATTTTGTTTGATGCGTGGCTTCATTTCATGTGACATTTTTTTGGTTGAATATCTTGAACCATCTCTTAAAGATTGTAGTTTTGTATAGTACTTTCAAGGCTGTCTTTAAAGCTGACCTTTCTTGCATGTATGCTAGAATACTTAGCTAAGGCTGGCCATGGCAACCGCAACAGAGGATCTTGGTCTGACATCAGAAAGGAAAAGATAAGCTGGGACTGTGCGGTTTTGCTTTGCTTTGTTTTCCATATAAGCACTCAGTAGTGGATTTTCACAAGGATTTCCTTATTCCCTTTTATATTTGGACAGTTTGAGAATTCAGAATAAGAATTCAGTAAACCAAAACACCTGGACATCATACTTATATGTAGGAGAAAAATTACCCATGATTTTACAGTGTCGTCCATGATTTTTAACCAGTGGTGATCGATAATGAACAAAAATGTGCATCTCTGTGAGCAGAGGGGTAGCTATTCCTTGGTATACTTATTTCATATATTTCAAATATTTTTTATTACATGTTATGTTCTAATGCAGGAAAGCTGTCAACGGATGTCTGTCTTCTATTAGTGAAAATTCATTGGATTGTTTTAAGAGCACAGAAAGGCTTTGGCATTTAGAAGAATTTGCTTTTGCTGTGGGTAATACTCTTGTTTTGTATGAATAAGAGTTTAACAAACCCCAGGTTAAAACGCTCATTAGAGATGCATTTATTAGAGACTTTTAATATGTCTTTAGATCTGGCTGAATAGGAAAATAATTGGGAAATCCTAATTCATCTTGAAGCAAATATTTCATGGTTTCAAGTCGAAATCTGTTCAAACATGCTTTTCCTTAGAAGTATAGTTCAAGTCCATTTATTTGTATTTTTAAATCGAGAGGCTTAATTCTGCTTCAAATGTATTGCAGGCTGTAGGTAGAATCTTAGAAGCTCATGAATAGTCTGTAAAACAGAAACATGATGAAAATCTTTTCTCTATGCAGAAACGCTGGGTT
This sequence comes from Pyxicephalus adspersus, assembly GCF_032062135.1. Lineage (NCBI taxonomy): Eukaryota > Metazoa > Chordata > Amphibia > Anura > Pyxicephalidae > Pyxicephalus > Pyxicephalus adspersus. The sequence continues at coordinate 95,667,195 of NC_092858.1, read as the reverse complement.
GCCTGTTTATCTGAGGAGTATCCGACGTTGGCCTTTCACTCCAGCCTTACCAACCCGTTCGGCAAAGGTGCTTTCATCCAGCTTCTCAGGCAGTTTGGAAAGGTAATGGAGAGGTTGGGTTTCACCATCAGTTTTGCATTAAATGAGATGTTATTTTATTATGAATTCCCTTGGTAAGATGGGGGTGAAAAAGACATATTTTATAGATTTGAAAATGATATATTGTACAGATATTTAACAAATACTTACATAAGATATTTAACAATTACTTACAAAGCTCATGTTTACTTGTCTTTTCTTAACAGTTCTGTTGGAAAAAAAAATCATATTTACATAGCTGGTCTTCTAGGGTAGGAGTGAACTGAAATAAATGAGTGACTCTCTGTCCCCCAAACTCCCGTTCCTGATTGTCCTGTTCTAATAAGACATATGACATTTCAGTTATCTACCTGGGCTCTTGGGAAACAAAAAAAAAAAAAAAAACTCTGCTGACATGGTGAACCCTATAAATTACCCTACATTTGATGACATTTCCAAAATATGAAAAAATGGACCTAAAATCATCATGGGTTGTATAAACACTTTGGTGATAACAGATGAGGGAAATTATTATTATTAATAAACAGTTTTTTTTTTTTATAGCGCCAACATATGACAATATGTTGGCGCTATAAAATGACAGACAAATAGAGACAGTGATACAGGAGGAGGAGAGGACCCTGCCCAGAAGAGTTGAAATGAATAATATGCTTCTTTTTGCCTTGTCACCCTTCTTTTTACTGGTACCAATCTCAATGTAATGTGCAGCTTACTGGACTTTGAATACACAAGACAAAATGTTTTTGGCTTTATAACTTTAATCCATTCCTTTGAAAATTTATGGGAGTAAGATAAAGGGAGAATAAATAAACAAGGCTTTGTCTAAGCCGTCCCAGTTTATATACTATATTGGCTGCCCTCTGAGTGACTTTGTAGCCCATGATATCTTTTTTGCCACCTCCCTCTTTTTCTGGTAATTGTTGCAGTTCATCATTTGTTGCCAAGGCTGACTGAATGTCAGTCCAGTGCTCTTCAAAATTAGCATTTGACATGCTACACATGGTTCTTTTAATAAGGTTAACCCCCATTTATGTTGTGTGCTTTTCTGTAATTGCTCTTTAAAAGTCAGAGAAGTGTTTAAAAATTATTACATGGCATAGGTATGGGATAACTATTGTACTGCATTTTTTTCAATTTCAAGCCAAGCTTAATTGTTGTAATACTTACAAGAAAACAGATGATCATCAAAAGAGCAGGCACTTAACAATGATTATCTGGCGAGTCAGCTGTAGAATCTACTGGCATGTTCAGCTATGTTTAAAAAAGCCTGTGTAGGTGCCAAAAACGCAAATGGTGCTTTTCATAGCTAATTGCTTTGGCAGTTCAAACCATATATATTTTCAGTCAAAAGTTGTGATGTCACAGTTTAAAACTTTGAAAATTTAGGCATATTGTGTAACTAGTGCATTTCAGGACACGAGCGTAAACCTATAATTTCTATATTTTTGCTTCAGTGTCATTTGCACTATCTTTATGTTGTCAGATTTTTAACTTGTCCTGTCCTTGTCACAGCTTCACACAGACAAAAAGCAAATCAGCGTGGGATTTATAGGATATCCAAATGTGGGTAAAAGCTCTGTGATCAACACCTTAAGGTCAAAGAAGGTCTGCAACGTGGCTCCAATTGCTGGTGAAACAAAGGTAGCTTCTATACCAAATTTATGTTATTTAGAGGGAAAAAATATCCTGGCAGAAAGAAATCCGCATGTGTCACATGAATGTCTATTTTTGACACAACTTTAGATTTCAGTTTAGCATATCTAAGTGATTGTGGTAACTCGTATTTGATTTATGGTTTATTGCTGTCAGCTTTAACCTTTGTGAAAGTTAACTAATTACTTTTGCAGCTGTCTGTGAGGCTTGATGGCATTGAAAGGTAAGCCATGGCCTTCATAAATATAACAGGAAATGCCTTGTCTGTGCCAGTGGTAAGCATTTAAGTATTTCTTTTTGGACCTACAACAATCTTTTCTGCCTAGAGCAGCAGCTGGAACTTTCATAGATTCTTTTTATTTCTTTTAGTAGTTTATATGAGGAGTTTAGCTTTCAATGCTCGAGCAAACTAGTAAAACATTTTAGAGAAGGATTTTTATTTACATGAAACGCAGGTTAAAAAAAAGTGTTACTCATGGATTTCTGTTGATGAATATCTAGGGTTTCTGTATTTTAAGCAAAAAGGATATTTTAAGATTTTCATTTCTCCATTTGATTTAGTCTGTGGTGGTATGACTAGCAAACAAACACATGCTGCAGAAATGTTCTATTAGGTTATAACTAATTAATTTTTTCATGTGGCCAGTTGCAAAACTGTTGCACTGAACTTGATTTATTTACCATTTTAAAATTATGCAAACATTTGCATGCTACGTAGAAGCTGCATTTTACATGTTGCTTTTCTTTTTGTAGGTTTGGCAATATATCACTCTTATGCGTCGGATATTTCTCATTGATTGCCCTGGTGTGGTTTATCCATCTGGAGACTCAGAAACAGACATAGTGCTAAAAGGAGTGGTAAGTACACTCAGTATGATGTAAATGGGGACAGTAAGTAGATAGTCAAGTGGAGGAGGGATGCTGTTTTCCTGCCATATCTGTAGTATTATGTAGTAATACTATGCATTAACCACCACCACCAACTTGGTATTCTTTTTTTTTTTTTTAAGCTGATTTGTGTTTTTTATTTAATTTTATTAAAAGTAATTTTTTTTTTTTTTTTTTACATGACTGTGTGTTTCAAACTTTTTTTATATTCATGATATCTACTAGACCCTTGTTCAGACATATTTCTGTAAGTTACAGGTCTACAATTTAAAAAAAAAAATTCATGAAAAACAGTGTACCGCTTTTGGCACAGAAATCTAGACATCAGTGAAATGCCCAGGTGGTTAAAGGAGTGTGATAGCAAAGCAAGGAGGAGAAATTATACAGGATTAGCCACTCGTTTCACATTTCAGGATTTGAACAAAAACTGCTTCCCCTGCAGCTTCAGCTGCTTTGCTGATGCAATCTCTTATAGTCTCCAACAGACTCACCTAGGCACAACGTTCCATAAGCTCAGGATATTAGGGGTCTGCTAAAAACAATGGATTTGCTGCAGGCATTAGCTAGTGTCAATCTGCAGCTTCTGAAACTGACCCCAGATTTGGGCTTTACTACCTGTTTTGCAATAAATGATTTGCCTAAATGGTTGGTTATATTACAACTGTTATACGTGCATTGATTTAGGACTCTGATTTGTTTATTCTTGGTAAATTAGGATGTTTAATGTTTTTCTTTAAACTGTCTAGGTACAAGTGGAAAAGATTAAAAGCCCAGAAGATCACATACCTGCTGTATTGGAGAGAGCAAAACCAGAATATATCAGCAAGACCTACAAGATAGATTCGTGGGGAAATGCTGAGGATTTCCTTGAGAAGCTAGCTTATAAAACTGGAAAACTGTTAAAGGTTGGCAAAATTTAATCTGGTAAAAAAATACGTGAGGTATTGGTTGCTGGATAGAGACACCTTTCACAAATTCAGGGGAGAAAAGTTTTTGCTAGCAATATGTGTAAGTTCCTTATAAATCTAATGACTGTTATGGCGAATTGGGGTGTTGCATTAATGAAAAGCCTACTACTTTCAATATTTGGTACCTCTAAGTATAGTTCATATGCGTGCCTCCCTCCCACAATGTAGTATTGGATGTGTGTATATATTTCTACGTTTTTAGTACCTTGTTGAAGCCTATGGTAAATGCCTTGAATATGTTTTATAAACTGGATATTTTTTCTAAATATTGCAGGGTGGAGAGCCAGACAGACAAACCGTATCAAAGATGGTTCTGAATGACTGGCAGAGGGGAAGAATACCGTTCTTCGTAAAACCGCCTAACGCTGAACAACCCTCAGAGGTAACATCTTTGACAAGTGATGCATGGTATTGTTATGGGATCTGTGGAGATTATTGATCTCTCCAAAATGGTAATTGAATGAAACCCTAAAGCAGACCTAAACTCAACATTTTTTACTGTACATAAAAGGGTAAAAATTGTAATTTATTTTTAAAATGTCTTGTTCGCAGCAGCATGTGTAGTAAGATCGGCGATCTTTTTCCCCCATCTACGTCACTCGATCTTGCACTTGCCCAAATGTGGAATTGTCAGGCGGCTATTTACAGAGCACATCTTTGGCTAAAATGTACTGGCAGCTTTACAAAATAAAGACCCATACGTGCATACTTTACCATTATGCGCTTCGATACTTACATGGCACCCTAACACACTTTCCTAACTCATTTAAATTGCTGCTCATGGTCTGTTTCTGTGAAGGGAACAATTCTGCATGCATGCATTTTTGGGTATTTTTGGGTCAGCTTTTCAGCTAGGTAGGATGCCTTAAGGCAATGCAAGGTGGTGCATGATATATTGCATTTTAGTGTAGAAGAGCTCACTTGAATGATGTGACAGAAAATAATATTCACTTATTTGGACTACTCTGAATTTTTTTCTTTTAAACTACAGAAAGGGGAAACCTTTTCACTCGTCTCAATTGTTTTAAAGCATAATAGTTTATGTAGTGCCAGCTTGCTATGTTTTGATATACACTATGTTGCTTTATTTTATCATGTTGAAGATAATTTAGAATACATATGTTACCACTTAGAAGATGTTTACTTAGGAGAATAACCCTAGAAAGAACATTCATACTAGGTGAATATGGCAAGTAAAAGGTAAATAAGTAGGATATGAAGTTCCTGACAAACTGTAGTTTTACAGATTGATTTCCTTGTCCTATTTATTTGCTAGGCTTTGCAAATATCTCAGACAACTCCATCAGCAACTGTTGTAAATGATGAGAGCATTGACGATGAAAACACAGTTTCAGATGAACAGGAAGCAGCACTTTTAGAAAAGCAAGAAATTAAAGAAATTCTTTCACAAGTGCGGCAGAATTTTGGCAAGATCAACGTTGCATCAGAGTTTTCACAGGAGGACTTGGTACCTATAGAAATAGATGGTATGTCAGACATTTCAGACTTGGACTCTGAGGAGGCTGAAGACCCATCTGGAGAAGAGGAGGAAGATCAAGCTACTAACTTTGTAGACGAGGGCAACGGTGCAGAATTCATTGATCCTCAACAAGCTGAAAAACAAAGTTCACAAACACTGTTGAAAGATCTGGATGATAGAATAGCAAAGTGCAAGAAATTCCTTGATAAAGCCAAAGCCAAACGATTTTCTGCTTTAAGGTAATGGTTAAGGCCATCAACGAATACTTTCAAACTGTTTACCTTGTAAGTAACATTTAACTCAGTCCAACTCCTTTGATCACCTGTAATTTTGCAGTGTGGAATTAGAGTTACAATGATAGTTTAGGTGCTTACTGGGCATAGTGGAATGCTCCTTATGCCTACAGCAGGTCGATGTCCTTCCCCTCATTCCCTCTTCCTAACCTCTTAAAATGCTTATACAGCCACAAAACAAGCACCTGTTTTTGCTGTGTTAGTGTTAGCCTAAAAGATTTTTTTTTTAGGATTAAATTAAAAAAAAAACTAGCACAAAAAGTTATTTGACATACTTCAGAAAGGGATATTATCTAGTTGCTACAGGCAATCATTTTCTATCTAAACCCCAAAACAAAAATCAAATATTTTGCAGTTTACCAGTTCCTGGTGTAACTTTCTTCTAAAATTCTTGTGTCCTTGTAACTGTCTGTTGGCTAAAATCTCAGACAATACTTTTGTGCCTTCTCAGTTCTCTTCCCCTAGGTAACTGGCATAAGGAGATGGAGGTGTCTTAGTCCAAATCAGAAGCGTAACCTGGAGCGGCAATGCTGCTTCTGCATAGATGCAGTACAGTGTTGTTACCTTAGGATAGAAAGTTTGTTACTTGCAGGTTAATGGCTAGTTATCCTTCCCAGATTATTTCCAAGAACCCCCTGTGAAGGAAAATTATGTATTAGAAATCCAGAGGGTTGCAGAGGTTTAAAATTATGTTAATGTGTTTAAAGGCCATTTATTAAATAATAACTTCTTGCTTTTTTGGTTGAGGACTTGCCAGTTCTTAAATGAATAAGTAACATTTCTCTCGTTAGCACTTGTTGTGCAAGAGAATAAAACTAGCACCACATGTTGGGAAGCCATGGGACAGGAGCCATTGGGTCTGTTTTGAGACATCCGCTAATGAAATGTTGGCATGTTGGCACATTTGGTTATTTTTTAAATTATAATTAGTGTTGGTTAAAAAGTAATGTCCATAGAACAAGATGTTCAGTGCAAAATAAATGAGAACAATAACTGAATAGTAAATTAAAATTTTTATTTATTTATTCTTCACTCTCATAAAGAGGGAGCTTTGCACAGTTGTATGATTAACTTCACTGCTCCTGAAAACCAGCAGTGCAATATGGATCATTTATTACTGTAGCTGAAAGGCCATTTTGTTTAGGACATATATTTTTTTAACTAGTCATTATTTTATTTCATATTTGTGTGTCTAAACAAATGGATGGCTTACAATGTACAATCTGTGCATTGTCATCTTTTTTTTTTGTTGGCAAGTTGTTGGCCACCCTCAGGCAGCTGTATGTCAGAGCTAAATTAGATCTTTAGCAGAAATTAATGCTCCATCCTATGCCTACCACCAAAGGTGCTTTAAAGTCTATTATGCTTGTAGTACCAGGAATTGAAGGCTCAACACTTTATAATGGGACAGGTCCACTTTTACAAAGCCCCAAGCATTTTCACAACACTTTTTTAGGCCAAACCTCCCTAAAACTGGGAGGAGCCACAGTGTCTATTGGGCACCATGCTATTTAACACCTGGGGATGTTGGATAGGAGTGGCAGCCCTAGCTCTTACATTTAGCAAATATTGGATTAGCCATCTGCTTGACAGTCAAATGGCTTACCATGCTGATACAGGTGTTGTGTAGTAGTACAGTGCACTGGCAGAACTGGTACATTCACATTTTTCTTTGGTGGAAGTTGGTGCATTTGACAGCCTATTCAAATGAATGGGCTGCCCTAATGCAGCATTAATGCACCACAGTGGTGTAAATGTGCCCTTGTTGTATGCTGTAGAGAGCTGTGTTCCTTGGAAAGAAGAAGGAAGTTAATGTATTCTAATTTTTGTTACTTCCAGAATCCCTAAAGATCTAGGTGAACACATATTTGCAAAAACCAAAAAGAGTGATGAAGCTGAGAAATCGCAACAAAATGAAGGTAATTTTACACTTTTTGTGAATCTTTTACATAATTTGTGAATCTGCTCATGTTACTTAGAGCTGCCACCCACATTTCCCACCTTTTAACTAATAATGCCTTTAATTACCTGGCCTCTTTACTTCAGTGCTTAAGTTTAATATTTTTTTAACTATATCTGCCATGTAATAATTGTGTGACAGGCTTATTTACTTAAGGTGTCCCAATCACAGGGACTGGTAAAATAACAATGCTCTATGTTTTACTATAAGAAAATTGAACCAATACACAAGTACCAGGAGATGCTTGCTTTTATAACCTATTGCTGGTTTTGCAAAATTATGGCCACATGTTCATCCTAATGTTTTCTGGTCTATTCTTTGTTTTAAAAATATATTTTTGTGCAGTTAGCTTAGTTGTATTTTAGCAAAAGCATTTTCAATTTCAAACCATTTTATTTAGGATTATTGGACATCTTGGAATATTTTATATATGTGGTAATGAGGCTAACTTAGAATCCTAAAAGGGTTTATTTCTATGTTTACACAATGGCACAACAGCAAGCATTATCTTGCCTGTAGCTGGAGTGTTGACAGCGTTTCGATCAGTGTTGCTTTGCTTCTATTTTGGTGTTGATGGAAACACAAATCTGGCTTTAGCTATGGGATGCTTACAAGCAATGTGCCAGAACCCAGATATTATATCCTACTGTTTTTGGTGATCATCTATATGTATATTATGGATAATTTAAAGATAGTCAAGTAAATATAGTATAGGAAGCCCACCATAGTGTATCAAAAATCTACCTACCCTGCCTAGGGTCACTGGATAGAGAAATCCTGCTACAACATAGTTGTGCCTGTTCAATCCATGCTCCCAGTTGTTAACAATAGTCATGTTGTGTTTGTTCTATCTAGCTGGAGGTGGAGCTTTTAATGATGGGGTAGGGAAATGGCAGTCTGTGGCTTTGGTGTTGGAAGCCTCTCCTTGGCAGGCAAAATCCCCACATCTGGCCACCAGAAGCTCCACCTTTTGTCTGCCTCCGTGTTGATAGGAGGTGGCATTATTATTTACAACTGGCTGAGTTTTGCAGCTGAGAGGCAGTTTTTTGTGTAAGTGCAATTTTTATCCTTAAAGCTGTAAACTAATATCTGATTATTCACAGGAAAGAGTAAACTGTTAAAGAAAAGGAAAAGACCTGAAGAGGAGGAGGATGAAAAGCCACAGAAAAAACTCACATCAAAAGAGGTATGTACCATATATACTGGAATATGAACTGATCCAAATATAAACAAAAGTTCTTATTTTTAGCTAATCATACAAGTAACTTGCTTTTACTCAAGTATGAATCTAGGGCCTAAAATATGACCCCACAGCAAATACTCAAAACAATAATCAAAATGCCCATAAAACTAACATTTTTAAATACATTCATGGTGTGTGGTTTTTAAAATCTTTATTTAAAAGGGAAACTTTTAATAATCTTTTGTTCATGGTTTGCACACCAGTAGATGGTGCTGTTTCCTTGTGTGTGTAATTAACTCTTTATTATCAAAAGGCAGGTTAATTACACAATTTACATGACACAACACCATCTACTGATGTGACCCGAGTATAAACAGATTCTTTGACACAGCACTATATACTGATGTGATCTGAGTATAAACAGATTCTTTTTGTAATATTTTTGGAGGTAATAAGAGATAAGGGGCAGTTAGATGTAAGTATAATTATCCTTTAAGGAGACATGTCATCTTTCCTTTATAGGTTGTTGGATAACTCTATTTGTTGGGTAGTACAGGTTACTCTGTAGAAGGTCTAAGCATTTACATGCCAAACTTAATGCTTTATGAAAATAAATTTTCAAGTATGCCATCTAACATTGCCCCTAAGTGCACTGTTACTATTATTAGATTTCGGCTGGTCTTTGCAGCCCCCAAAAAAATTCTGGTTTTGGTCCTTGTGCTGAAGGAGCAGGATGTGAACAGATTTAGGAAACTGTAGACCTTAAAGCCCAGCTAAAGCAAAAAAAAAGACCAGAAAGACAAATTCCCTAAGCAAATATATATTTACAATAGTGTAAATTATATTACAATATTACATTGACTAAAATTACCAATTCAAAACCCCCTTATGTAGCTGTGTTTGCCCATAGCTGTATAGCAATAGGATCTGATCTGCCATTCCTATAGGTTTATTAACAGATTGAGCTTTTAAAGTTGCTATACCTACAATCTGTGACCAGCATTGCCTCCTAAGGTAGACACACAGTTCTATTGCGATAAAGGGATACTGTGATGTAGTCAGGCATTTTTTGTTTTCCTACTTAAGTGTCATGTCTGATTTCAGAGATAAAAAAAAGGGATTAGTTGCTGCTTTACTGATTTTCCAAGAGCAGTTAAACAAAAATCAAGACATAAGTTTTATATTCTAATGTTGTAAACTTTTGTTCTTATATTTACAGAGAAGGCGATTAGAGAGACAACAGCACTCAAAGAAAGTTGGTGCACGATATTACGACACACACAATGTCAAAAACAAGAATCGCAACAAAAAGAAAGTGGACCCCCAATCCCAAAATGTCAGAAACAGGAAGACAAAGCAGAAACATTGATTTTTGTTTCATTATTAAATAGTTAAATTTTTACATAGTGTCTTTTTTTTTTTTTGAACTTTGGAATATGCTAAAATGTCCTTGCAGCCAACTTCTTGTACTGCAGTGGGTAAAAGGTAATGTCTAGGGCACCATTTAAAAGCTGTCATACTTTCTATGCATCCCCAGTGCTAACCTGTTACACATATTCTCCACATTGTGTGCAGGCTCTTGTCATCCTCACATTACAGGACAACTAGCCCTACATTGTACGTGATGACGCCGGAGCATGTAAATAAAAGAGCACTTTAGAGAAGCAGCATCTGAATACCAGTCACATAGAGAACCCTAAGGTAATCAGAGAGTAAGTAAATTTAAAGTGCTTTTTTTTTTTTTAATGGTACGCTGTAAAAAAAAAAAAAAAAAAAAAAGCCTTTAATCCTTGCATTGCATAGGGAACCCCTCTTCAAGAGTAATTTTGACATAACACTGTGAATTTAGCTTTGATTCACAGATAACCTTTATTAACAAATACAGTATGGTGTTACAAGAAAATTTTCTTCAGAAAAGCCTTGTGATTTTAATAGCTAATTGGTTAAGACTTTATCCTCTATACAGATATATAGCTAGGTCCATAAATATTTGGACAGACAACTTTATTATTTAATTTTAGTTCAGTACATTACCACAATTAATTTTAAATGAAACAACTCGGATGCAGTTGAACTGCAGACTTTCAGCTTTAATTCACTGGGTTGAACAAAAAAATTGCATATAAATGTGAGGAACTAAAGCTGTCTCTGTCCAAATATTTATGGACCTAACTGTACATAACTTAGGTCAGTAACTCGCTTGTTAAGCCAGAGGTAACCAAAGATAGGTAGCATTTCTGTGCGCAGGTCAGACTAGAAAATGTCCAACCTGCCTTGAATTCAGAATCATGAATGAATGTAACTTACAATACACATCTATTTGGAAAATGAAGATTTGGGACAAATTTAAAATTTTTGTACTGGTGGACGAATTCTAAAAAGAGAAATGTTATGCACCTTTTGAACAATGTGCATGTCAGCAGCAGTTGCAATATTAGGGAGGTTTTGCTTAGGTATATTTGTAGATTCCTATATAGGCAGAGAGTTCACAAGCAGAAACTACTCTAGTGCAAAGATTGTATGGTATGTACTCTATATGATGGCACTATCATATTTGTGGCACTCTACAGTATATGGCATGTAACCCTGATATGTGTGTTATGTCAGAACTTTACACTCTGTGCTGAACTCTACTTTGCTTTTCTGGTTAGATCTGCACTAAACTGCTGAAAATTGTTTTTTCTGGCCTGCTTCACAAGTACAAGCACATTAGATATTCCAGATTGCGCCCTTTTGTGTGATACATTGTATGTTTCACACTTGATTGATTCACTTTTAAACTTTTCTGTATACTACAGACTGCACAACTCTACACTGCTAAATGATAAATAATTTATACCACTAGGTTCTTTAGGGTGTGATGTACCGTATACATTCTGGGCTATGTCATACCTTAAAGTGTACTGTACACTTCCTAAGCCGTTACAGTATTTCTTGACAGAAAATATTTGCACCACTAGGGATTTATAATCCTGTCCTTTTCATGAATGGGAATACTTTTGTTAAATACATATTTATTAACAAGCTCTTGTTGCGGCACATGGCAAATCTGATCCAAGTTGCATAGAGACAGAAAGTGGGGTTGCAAGACGTTCTCGCTCTAGGAAGTTGTCCGCTATGTTTTATTTTTGCCTGATCTATTTCTATGTGGACCTGTTTGTCAACAAACATGCAATGCTGATTTATGATTTATTTTTTTCAGTTCATTGAAACCTACATAAATATGTTATGGGGAAAACACAACAAATTAAGCTGCTTTGTAAATGAATTTTCCTGGACTCATAAATGGATTTGAGATGTGAATTTTGTGTCTTCCCTAGGTTATCCGCAACCGAGGATTCTGGTCTGCATTGCATGTGACTTGAATCCTTTAGAAATATTAACTCTTCAAATGTGTTCCAGGGAAAAATGCATTACAAATCAGGCTTGAGTAACTGAAAACAATGTTCTGAGTATTGTTTTTGGACAGCACATTGACAAGCATGATTCCTTATTAAGAACCACAAGACTAAAAAGCTTGGAAAGAGGATGGAATGGTTTTATCATCAAAGACCTAGGATATTAAAAATATTGAGGTGTTTCATTATAGAATAAGCAATGCTTTAACATTTTCATGACAACTGGGAAAATTTTAATATGTAAAAGTGAAATCTAATTACAAATATGTCCTAGAGGTAAAAATATTAGCTTCTTGGCATCAGAACTTTCAATGAATCCAGACTGCAGACATCATGTCCACAGATGTTACTCCTGTGTTATTTCTTGGGCGCAATAATTCCTTCTAGCTGAGCCTGCAATAAAAAACAATTTCAATTGTTAGACTACAAAGCCACTGGCTCAGTGTTTATTAAATAGGAGCTTGCTTATCATTTGCAACTGTTTTATGTGTTTAACCCTAATGTACCTTAAAGTAGACCTGTCCCCAAAATAATACATTTTATTACTTGCCTAGCTAGAGATTTAGTTGATACAAGCTGAACGGCTATTACATTTAGCTGGAGGCCTGTGTATTGTAATGCTCTCTCGTGATGCCTTTCAGTGCATTTTGTTGACCTAGGAATTCAGCCTGCTATATTGGAATGTAATGGCATATCTTCATTTGCATGCTACCCATCTAAACATCATTAAAAAGCAATTCTAGACAAGTAAAGTCAATAAAGGAGCTTTTTGTGCTGCTAAAGAAAGGCCACAACCACAAAGTCAACTTAAATTAGTGGTGGTAAAGTTTTCTTTAACACCATACAGCCAGATGTGACACTGTTCCTTACATTTTCCAAAGGGAGTATACTTCCAAAGTATCTCATGAGCCATTTCCTTTTTGCTTGCTGGGTCATCAATAACATTTACTTTATCCTAAATACTACATTAGAGTCAAACCTAAATCAGATGAATATAAAATATGGATACTTTCTCACATCAAATGTTTTTAGGTAAGTGACAGCAAGGGGCAAAAAGGAGAAATGTTTCTTGTTCATTACAAACAGGTAAAGGGGGTTGGATTAGTGCAGTACACCAATGGTTGAATTAAAACTTAAAGGTGCAAGCTCCCTGTATTCATTTCTAAGCCTATAAAGCAGTGCTGACTGTTTAACAGATTGCCACTGTCTGATCAGGGGTCGTCAAACTTTTATGGCCAATAGGCCATTTCAGGGGTGGGTGGGAGCACTGTAGGCCGGACTCTGAATCCTACCCTAATGGCTCTGCCCACCACCAGGGAACGCCCTCTAAAGTGAAATCCCTCTCCATATGCATTGCTGAGGAAAGGGATTTCCCTTCAGGGAGCTTTCCCTATTTACTGCGCCGGTGGAAGTAACAACACCAGCCACGGTAAATAGGGGAGCAACAGCAAGGAGGCGGCACCGGCTCCGGCAGTTCCTAATGCCCCCTGGACGATCCAGCCGGAATGAACCACTGTCTAGGCTTTATCTGGCTAAAGGCCAGAGTTTGACAACCCCCTATATATTTAATCACCAGATATGAAAAAGGACAATCAGTGCTTTCTTCTCCATATTGCAGTTATTCTAAATCTTCGATCAGATGCTTTGTTCACTTGAATGGAGTAAGTGATCACCATATTGGGAAGTGACAATTGTGTATTTGAAACAAACATCAGTTATCTCCATCATAGCCTGTGGTGTTCATCGAAGTGGTGAATGCTATCCAGTAATCCATTAGGAGGGGATCATGGTGATTGTGACAGTCACTTTCTCTCTTAGGGGAATCTCTCTTGAAGACAAGCTGTGTAGAAAATTTCTGAAAGGATTGCTACTGCATTACTATTTGGTCTCATCTTATATTCAAGTGCCTACAACAGCTTAGATCAGTGGTTGCCAACCTTTCAGGCCTCAAGGACCACTAAATCCATAGAATCCGGACTGCGCATGCGTGGGGAGCCGTGTCACTGAAATGGGAAGAAAATTCCCCCAAAGTGATGTCATGATTCCAGAACCCGCCCACTCTCCCATCGCAGGAACAGACCTGCTTGCAAAACATCCTAGGGTGACAGCAGCGCAGGGCTGTGGATGCAACAAAAGGTGCGTCCAAAGCCCTGTGTTACTGTGCTTCCAGGATGTTTAGCAAGCAGGTCTGAGCCTGTTGTGGGAGACTGGGTGGGTTGTGTCCATACAATTGGCGACTGGTTGCCTAGAGGACCAGCAAAGTTGATAAAAATGCAATGCAGCATTCAGAATTTTCAATCAAAAGGAATACTAAGAAAAGAAACAAATTGATCTACTGGATGTTACTTTTCCCACACTACAGGAATACAACAATCTTATCCGTCGGTAGTGATGGTGAAGTACCATTTATCACTGTTATTAATGCTTAAGTCCCAAAAGCAGGTGAAATCCTGGCAACAAATATAAGGGCCCAGTTTCTGTGGACTGAAGAATGTGTCATACAAAGTGTTGGGCATAGGTTGGTACTTATGGTAAAAGGTAGGTATTCATAAAGGATGGTCTATTGTGGCACACCTTTCCTCATCTTTTAGCGCCAGCTTCCATTGTGGATTGTGGCATTGTGTCACCATTTCAATGTGCATAATGGTGATAGAAAACTTTGCTGCAATTTCAATGACACTGTATGCGTCACCTAGAGGGCTCACTTTTAGAAGTGTCAGCCCACTTTACCTGATGCCTGGAGTTTTTCTTTAATAGAGTCAGATGCTGTAATTTTATGTCTTGATGACAGAAATATTTCTACTCTGCAGTTTAATGAAAACATCTAAGAGAAGATAACTTTACTGCTTTTTCATGAAAAACACAAGGTGATTTCTATCCACTAACACTTCACAGCTCTCTAGATTTTTTTCAGCTCTGCCCTAGAGAACATAGTGCCATGCAAGTCCTAATAGTGAAAAAGAAATAAAATGAAAGCTGATGGATTGGCCTTCTTTCCAGTGCTCTAAAATACCATCTGAAGAAAGAAAGCAGCTGACTGTTTCAATAAAGTAGTTTTAATATTTAAATATAAATGAATTTTCGTTTTTCAAATAAACATGCAAACCTATTTGCAAAAAAAGTGTATTCACTTTATAGGCTCTATTTATAGAACAGGGAATCTGGCATTCCCTCAAACATTCCCTGGTGGGAATCTTCCAGGTCCATGTGTTCTAATGTTAGTAATTGATTTCTACCTGGGAATGTTTAAGGAATGTCAAATTGGCCTGTTTTTCATAAATAGAACCCTATACATTTAAGCAATAAAGCAGTAGGTTTTATCTTTCCACATATAATGTTAAAGGTACAGAAGAACAGCTACACATGTTCACACTTTGGAAGTTCTGGTAACATTTTATTGTACTGAACATTGCAGGCATCTGGCCAGCGCACTACAATGCATATGTGTGTTTTTAGTGCAGAACAATTCCAAGCTGAAGTATTGACTCAAAAGTACCACAACCAGTCATCATAATGAGCAGACTACAGCAGTTTGAACATTTTTCTTATGAAAGGTTTCCTTTTAGGATGGCCATGTTTAAAGGGGAACTTAATTCTTGAAGCTGTGCCCAAAAAACAGCATGCAGTAAGCAAAGGACTGGTCACCAGGAGTTGAAGCAGCGCGTCTCCTAGATTCATGTCCAAGAAAAGAGAATAGATCTGCAACTGGACTGAATTGATTAATTTTAACCTAATGTGGTCCCTATGGGTCATCTACTTCTTACGGCCATAGGATTCCATCTTATTGACAGTGTAGCCTTGTCTGACCTTCTCCTAGTTGCCCTCATTCCTTCTTTCCCCCCTCTTTCTTCATTCTCTCTCCTGTTTTCTGTGTTCTCTCTTCCATGGTACCAGTCCACTTCTGATCTCTGGCTTGAGCACATACTTCCCAAAGATCCTTTATTTTAATATTCTCTGACAACTGTGTTTACCATCATTAAATGGCTTCATTTGATACTTTATGATGCTCCAGGGTTCAACTGCTCGTGTTATATATGATATGTATTTCCTACATATTTTATTTTTGCTTGTTAATTCTCTTTTAATTTTCACCAATGAAATAATATGAGAAAGAACAAGTCATCAGTACTGTCTGTGGTTTACAAGAAGCTGATGTTTGACTGATGTGTGACTTACCATGCCTTGTTCTGCATGTGGTCTCTTTGTAGGGGCAGTCATGGAAGCAGTGGATTGTTCCCTGATGTCAGTTTTTCAACAGTAAGTAGCAAAGTATTGACATTACCAAATCTTCCAATGCTGGCAGTCAAAGGTAACAGTGCCATAGCTCTCACACTGCAAAATACAGCAATGAGGCTGTAGGCCCACAAGTGCCTAGGCACCATTCTATACTAGGAACCAAACTCCTTTTTTTTCAGGAGCAATACCACCCAAAAGATACATTTTCATGGTACTGCTTAGGCACAATTAGCAGATCTGTATGTTCTCTATAACACATCAAATTAACCGTCTTTAAAATTTGTTTCCCCTTAAGGGTTTTTCATACCTTCAATTGTT
This sequence comes from Pyxicephalus adspersus, assembly GCF_032062135.1. Lineage (NCBI taxonomy): Eukaryota > Metazoa > Chordata > Amphibia > Anura > Pyxicephalidae > Pyxicephalus > Pyxicephalus adspersus. The sequence goes on along the minus strand of NC_092858.1, from coordinate 95,650,719 downwards.
GGTTAGTCCTTTTAAGGAACTGTATTTCTTCAGCGTGCTTCTTCTCCTCTACCTGCCGTCTCTCTGCCTCTCGTTTTTCAATAGCCTCACACTTGGCCTTCTGTTCATTAACCTGTCTCTCCAGGTCCTTCTTCTCTTGCTCCAACTCTGCAATCTGTAGACAACACATGTTATAAGATTTGTCCATTATTACAATCCAGGCTGCAAAGAACATAGGAAAAATGGTCTTGGCATGTACATTAGGACAATGTTTAAAAGATGTGATCCTTTCATCATTTGTAATCTAACATAGTTTTTGTTAGGTCAGTGTGATTAATTGATAATGACACTCTACCATGCATGAAAAGAAAAACCTATCTAGAACCAGTCTTCAGGGGCCAGGATCCACATCATGTTCCATTTATAAAAAAAACCCAACCTGTTTGTGGCCCTCAAGTTACACAGCCTTGGTCTAGTCAATGACACTCTACCAAAACTTACAATTTCAAGGACTGCCCTCAGAAGTGTGACCAACATTTTGTCAAGTTGGGTGAATATTCAAGACACCACAGAAACTTCTGTACTTTACTCTTTTTTTTGTTGTTACATGGATATTCAGGTTAAAAAAGACACAAAAGTACCACTCAGGAAATAAAAATACTAGAAACCTGCACATTCTAGAGAACCATATAGACATAATTGTTCTAATTGTTCCATTTTTTCCCCTGTTGGAGTAAAAAGTCCTTCCTGAACAAGACAATGAAATATTAAGAATTGTACACTGATTACCAGTTATAAAGAATTTATATATTTTATCCAAAACGAATACAAAAAGCATATAGTTTGAAGAAAACCTAACCATGGTTTTTGATTATCAGTTTTTATCGATTGTTATCATAGGTCACTGTAAATTATCTTGTGAATGTTGTACTGTAAAATATTTTTAGATGGCGGTAAAACAGTGAATAACGACACATACTATGGTAAATAAACCAGTGTGAGTACCTTGTTTGTCCCCTACCTCTGCACAGAATTGATTTTGGTATATTACCATTTAATAGTATTATACTATTGATAAAAGAATGTTAATTCATTGTAGTGTCTGCAATGTCCTCATCCCTGTAGGCAGTTAATGTCATTGCAGCCCCTTAAATCACATTAACCCATAATGTGTTAGCAACACTATGTAAAAAAAAAAAAAACACACCGTCTATATTTTTTCCAGAAAGCAATTTGTCATATTAACTGCTGGACCAATTTCTAGTAAAAAGAAAAAATTGTTTCATATTTTAAAAAATTTGATAACGAGATTAAAATCAAAGGATGTCGACCATGAAATGACTGAATCAGGAATAAAATTTGTTTAAGAACTGTTAAATCATTTTGAATGCAATACTTAAACCGAGCTGAAGCCATGAAGTCATCATTGAAATATGAAGCAGTTTAAAAGCATGGCAAATGTAATTTCATTGTGTATTAGATATGGTTGAGCGAGTTAGTATTTCAGATTGACATAAGTTGTTGGGATTCACAGTGCTGAAGCCGGAATTCTGACCAGCATTTGAGAAGCATGAGGAATCTGAAATGACTTTGTTTATCTCTTTGTGCCAGCAAATTCAAGGTTTCCAAATATTATTTTCAGCAAATATCTCATTTTGTGATGTGCAGGTTTTCTATAAGGAAGCCATACAAAGGTCACACAATTCTCTAATAGAAGTGCTATAGTAGAAGTTATGTTCAATTCCCCAAATTACTCTGCTATACCAACATTTGGCCTATTCAGAGCAAAGCAACAGCTTCACTTAAAAGGATATTTTAAACCCAGAGCAGAAATGTCATATATGACATCTCACAAATCCTTGGATGGGGTGGCTGCTTTAGTTTAGGCTAAAAACATGTTTAGAAAGTACGTAAAATAACTGTTGATCTTACCAGAAATGTCCATTTCCTGTGAGTTAAATTAACAGTGCAAACATAGCATTCGTTCAAAAGATCCTCTGCAAAATAATAATTCTCCATAGCCCCCATGTACTAATACAAAAATAAAGAGAGGTAGATCAACTTCTACTCTAAGTCAAAAGAGCAACTATGGTTGGTGAGTAGTGTTTTTCGCAACACGGTCAACCTTGTACTAACTGTGACATATGGTGGTGAAATTATTATGGTTTGGTAATGCTTTGCTGCTTAGGGTCTCATTGGCTTGCAGTGATTGAGTCATCTGTGACTTTTGGCATCATAATAACACATGCTTGTTGGGAATAGAAGGCCACCTATGCAAAAGTAAAAGAATAATACTAGAGTGGAATCTATAACATGATAGCAATATAAAACATAATAAAAAATCAAGGACTCAAAAATACAAAAAAAAAATGGGGTGGGATATAGACTGGCCTAGTCGAAAGCCTTGATTTAAATCCTACTGAAATGCTGTGAGGGTGGAGAGTTCATTCAGTTCTAACAGTTCATTCAGGGAAACCCAAATTCCTTTTTGTTTTTATTCAAGTATCCCAGTATCCCACTCTAATTATGTTTAAAAGATTTAATATTTGCCCTTAAAAAAGTCAACAATTTCTATGGAATACAGTGAAATAAAAGAAAACCAAATGCTGTAATGTGTGCAGGTTCTATTAAAAAAATCCCATTTTAAACTTGAACTGATGCGGGACTATACAAAGTTAACCTAAAAAGACAGATGAAGTGAGACTGATATCTTGTTCTCATATCAATTTGTAAAAGCTCAAGGCTGATTTGGTTATAAACAAAGGCTTGATGCTGCTGCCACCTAGTGGACGGTTTAGGATATTTTTCCCCAATCTACATACAGAAATTCTTAACCTCATCAGGTGAGACTAATCATAATAATCTGACTGATATTTCTTTATTATTCAATATTTACTATGCTTTAGTAAAATCTTTCCTTTAAAAATAGATGGTTGCTTTGTTTATTATGGATATTGCTCCATTGTAACAGGCCTTTTTCTTTGCAACCAACTGATTAAAAAGCAAGAATCCAAAGATTCTGTGGGTGGTCATTATGGCTTCTGTACAAAGTTTTGTTTACCTGCACTTAATGCACACATCAAATATGGGACAGCAGAAACCCACTTACCTACATTGTCCAGTGTTGGATGAATTCAAGGGCTGGGACTTTTCTGTGGACGCAGCATGTCCTGATAACATGCCTTTGCTGGAGGCAAAGCAGACAAGATGCAGCCTTTGGGCATTTGTCTAAAGCAGTTTCCCAATTAGGATTCCTCTAAAGGTTCTTTGAGCAATCAGCAATCTGTGCTTCTCAGGTAAGTTACCATTAACTCCAATGATCTTTTTGGCTATCTGCAAGGGTGATATGCTTTCCACTGGACAGCAATATTAGAGAAATTCTTCCTGCCGACTACCGTGTTAATATACTATGAGATGCCGTTATAGTAATTACAGCTGGGGTTCCCTGGTGACCTGAAAGTTTTTTTAAGAGTCTGTCCATGGTAAATAGTTTGAGAAACACTATTGAGCACCCATTGTTATGACATAGGTCTGAACCCTTACTAACAATTTCTACAGGGACTGCATTCTCTATAGTCTGTCTATTTTTAGCAGCCACTGCAGGAATTGGCCATATAAGATGGTATGTAGCCAATGATGAAAGGAAATGAATTTGGAACATGCAGGTAAATAAGTGTAAATTAAGATTTCTGTCTTCCAAATGCACCTGTAATTCACCTTCCTTTGCCACTATATATAGCCAGGGTGATTAATCATCTATTACCTCCACAGTTCTTATCCCACTTTCCTTTCTGACCTGGTAGAAAAATACTCCCCTAGCCACTCTCTTCACTCCTCCAATGACCTACTACCAACTTCCTCACTCATAACCCCATCACACACACGGCTTCAAGACTTTTCTAAAGCTGCCCCAACTCTCTGGAATGGTCTTCCTCATCTTATTTGGCTTGCACTTCTCCTTGACAGAGCACTTGAAACCCGTTTTTTTCAAACTCATCTACCCGTCTTCTTCTGTCTCTTAAAACGCTCACTACTTTCCCACCCCTCCATATCTCCCCTTCTATTGAGTTACTTCCCCCACCTTCTAGACTGTAAGCTCTTCAGGGCAGGGTCCTCTCCTACTCCTTTGTATCTGTCTTTCATTTGCACCCCCTATTCAATGTACAGCGCTGCGTAATATGTTGGCGCTATATAAATACTGTTTATTATTATTAAAAATATTATTAAATAATAATTACATATTACAAGTGAGTTGAGTGTAAATTCACTAAACAGAATTACCAATCCTTTGGCAGGAAAAAACAGCCCACAGCCCACAGCTTCACCTTTCTGGTGTTTCTCTGGCAAACAAATCTTAGTGTACACGCATCTTATGGTAAGTTTTTACAAACAGTGAGGACAATGTATAATATTTTGCTAATGTAAAGTCTATGTATTATGTTTTTATTTTAATCAGCCTGCACTGTTTTTCACCTACCTCACTTTTCACATGGGTCACATGTAACTTTGTATCTACAATTTTGGGAACAGCTTAGATAAATGTGTCCATCGTTTTGAAATAGCACTGCTAAATTAGTTCACAATCTCCCACAAAGATAATTGAGGTCCCGCTGTGGTAAATTATAGCAATTCATAAAATCTGAGTACACAGCCAGTAACTTCTGTAGATTCCCCTGCTGGGAAAGCTCTGATCTCCAAACAAAGTACACTACAGTAGGTTTAGAGGTGAAAATGTCCTTTATTATGAAGAAAGAGGACCTGTAACTTTCATGACATATTTCAGTAAAAGGAGAACAAAAAGGTATAATGTTAAATGTTTGTATATCTGATCTCATCGGCTTCAGTAGTGGCTCACAATATCCCTTATTAATAATAAATATGGAAATATATATATATATATATATATATATATATATATATACACACACACACCTCTTCTAATTGTTAAAAGGTGAAGATAGTTTCAAGGGTGCAGCTAAATAGAAAGTCTAATATATAGGTCCTTGGATGTGCACTGTGCATACTGCATACTGTTTGGCATATGGCTTGTGCCCCAAGGTGATGAGCTTGAAGGCAGCCAGTCCAGGGCTACAGATATATTCATATATCTGGGCTAGTGTATATCAGAACTGTCCATCTTCATACCTCGAGGGCCAAAAACAGGTTGAACAATAATTGTGAGCAGACAGGTTGTATACAAAATTAAACTGCACATAAAAGTTATTAGCATGAGAGATCAAAAGGTATTTTGTACACTTTTAATGGCATAAAGTGTGGATAAAAACTTCTGTATAATACTATAAACAAATCCCAAATTACTATGGGATAAACAAAAATCTTTCTTTGGCTTCCCTGACTGATATATTCGTCCTTCATTTATGTCACATATTCTGCCCCCTGCAGATTACATTGGGAGGGTTTCAGCAACAAAAGAAATGTTGATAATCTAGAAAACAGTGAGAAGAACTAAGGCTATGTACGTACGTTATATTTTTGTCATTGGAAAGGATCTTTCACGATCCTTTCCAATGACAAAAGACTGAACGATGCATGAACGAGTGCTATACTTACATCACTGTTCTGTTCTATGGAGAGGGGGGAGAACGACGGAGTGTTACCATGATGCGCTCTCCCTCCATCACTTGCATTGCGGTCATTCGTTTTAATGGTAAGTTACAATTCTACTTTAACAGACCAGAATGGGACAAGCACAATAAAAATTTATGGTTATTGTTTACTCCTCATTTTCATGTTCAAAACATGCAGTTCCCAAAATAAATCAGAGATTGGTAAATTACCACACTTTACCAGGGGATTTGAAGGGCACTTACTCTTTTCTCCATGTCTGATTTGCCTTGTTCAGCCTGTAAGGCCTTCCTCATGCCAAAAGCCACGCTGCTTTCATACAGAGTTTGGTACGCTGAGATAGTCATGTTGATTTCATCACGCACCCTAAGCAGCAAGACACCACGCTCCGCACAATTAATGGTCACTTGTCTAATAAGCTCATCTGGTGGTAATGGAAACAAAAAATTATTGATGTCAAATTTTTTTCTTTAGCTTTTATGCATTTAATATGACCAATATGTTTTTATCATTGTTTCCCCATGTTTACAAGTGTCACCTCACTGCAAAACTGCAGTAACAGGGTTAGGACAAATAATAGAAATGTCAGAGTTGCCTGAAACCATCACCTTTTATTAACATCCCATTACAAAACATGGAAGATATTGCTGTAACAACTCCAGCAACCCTGGCAATGTTATGGCTTGTCCTGACCCCGTCATAATTGTTGGACAGCTTGGTCTGCGTGTAAAGATGGAGAAAAAAAATATAAAGGTGATTTAAATAAGAAGGAATGCATGCACTGAATACTATGATTGAATGTAATAACTACATGTCACAAGGAAAAATATTTCTGAGAGTAAAAAATACAGATCATTAGACCATTTGAGCTATAAAAAAAGTATAAAAATATCTAATTTCCTGGGAAACATACACAGAACTTACTAGTTGAAGAACAGAACTTACTACTGGAAAATAAAAACATTTATTTAGGGGTCAATTATAAAGCCATAAATCTGACACTCATTGGAACATTCCCCGGTGGAGAGTCCTCCAAGTCCATGTGTTTCAATGACAGTAATTTATTCGCAACCAGGGAATGTGATTCACTGCTTTATAAATAGACCACTTTGAGTATTCTTGTCTATTGAAACACTTACTCACATATCCAAATGTAAGGATTTATTACCTTTAAATTAATGTATTGTATCCAATCACATCTATATTTGGAAGGCCACACACTAAATCAGATTAGTACATTCCCTACTATAAATATAAAATACTTGTACTCAGTGCTGCCATGCTCAATTTTAGAAACAGGACAGCATAAAGGAAAAAAAATGAAGCAACAAACCAAAGCACTGTGAATAAAGCTCTCTTCGCACTGGGCATATGCCTGTCTCTCTAGCTTGTCTCTGTTGTAATTTAATATCCATCTCTTCCTGTAAGTGGACAACATCCATCCGGGTGCTGGGTGTGCTGGACACCTGCTGAATCCACAACTGATTGTTTTCCATAAATTCCCTGTAAATCAAACACACAAAGGATTATTTTCATGTACTGCTGCTTTGTGAATGGAAAACAGTCTGGAAGCATGGGTAGCATCTAATTTAAGAATATAAGGACAGGTATAACTAATCAACAATATATTAACCTCCCTAGAGTTAACCCCGAGTGTGACTCGGGGTAGAAAAAAGTTGCTAAAAGCAGTAACCCCAAGTCACACTCGGGGTAGGTAATCCTATGGGAAGTAATAAATAGTAAATACAGCCTTACCTGATCCGCGGGCGTCCCACGTCGTCCATCCCTGCGATCTCTGTCTTCTTCCTCCGGCCGGCTTCTGCATCCAATGAGTCACTCTGGAGTTCCCGGTGATGTTGGTGCGTGTGTATGTTGCCAGCGGGGTGGGACGGGAAATTCAAACTCCATTTGTATTGCATTCAATGCAAAATAACTGTATTGAATGCAATACATTGGATTTATATGTGTAAAAGCAGTACATTGTTTTCAAGAACATTTATTTTACAGTATATATAATAGTATGAGTATGATATGTATTTTTGAAAAAAAAAATAAAATTTTTTTTTTTTTAAATATATAGATTTTTAATTTATTCAATTAATTCAATTCAATTATTATTTTGACATGATTTTGTGTTTCAAACTTTATTATACTCGTACTATTATATTATACTGTAAAATACATTTTCATGAAAAACAATGTACCGCTTTTAGACATATAAAACAGAAAAGAATCGAACCGCTAGGGAGGTAAATACCATGCTATCAAAAAAAAAAATCACAATATTCACTGAAGTTACTTTTAACTTGAGTTTGCTGACCTTCACACACCTTTTTTGTCTCTGGGAGAATACAGTCAGGCACTGCCATTTTACTTATAGATGCAACCTAGACCTAGAATGCAAAAATAGCCTTAAGTGGAACTTTACCACTATACTCACCTGTACCCATTCTGTAGCAGTGTGCTGCCATCTTCTTCCTTCTTCTCCTCCTGAAGCCAAACTTCATCCATCCTAATTGGCTGGGCTTGCATGACGTAACTCCCACATGGGCATGCGGAAGTTTATTTTTTTGTGATTTTGTGAAGTGGAACTATGACTGATTTCATGCCCACTTAGGGCTTCCACTCACTGCAGTCATTGCATATAATGAGTCTCTTCCCTGTATGTGACATCATGTGGAAAAGAATAATAGACACATACAGGGGCGGACATAAGGTAGTGAAAAATGTGTCCCGGAGCCCCTCAGTTACCAGGGGCCCCAAGACAGTTCTGCACAGGAGGCCACTGTTTGAGTATACAAAAACAAATAATGTTAAACTTACCGTGGTGGTAGGATTGCATTTAAAATTTCTTCTGCCGGCTTTGTTGCATCAAGTGGTGGTGTTTTGGGCTTGGGAGGTGGGGGTACAGGCACAGATACACCAGTCTGCTGAGGAATGGCTTTTAGGGCACGAGACTGAAACAAAAAAAAATGTCTGGTAAGTCTGCACACCTTGCAGCTGAATACATAGTTAACGTATATTAGAACCAATTTACTTGACAAAGGATTTGCATATTTGTACAGGCATAGCTGGGTTCCAGTCACCCATGCCAGATTTACCTTAGTGTATTGACTGGATGAAGAGAAAGTAGGGGCACACAGATTCACTGTTCTTTGCTCCCATCACCATGTTTAGTGCCAGCACATGTCCATGAGAAAAAGGCTGACTGCTAGCGCCGTTTCTTCCTTGCCTAGTCCAAATGTTGTATGTGGAATTTTTGGAGGACGAAAACAAGGTAAGTAGTATGTTGAAGAAAAGAAACTAAATATAAGGTAACAAAAAGTTCTAGAGTTCAGACACCTGTTCTTTCCTGCAAGTACTTATATAAATGTTCATTCTCTGTGTCCCTCTGTGAGCCCATTTGATCCTAAACCCCGGCTATACTTCAAGCCTTACCTTTTGCACATGCTGAGATAATTCCTAACTCGCTCCCAACATGGAGCCCCACCACCACTTTTTTGACTGCCAAATCCCAGATTCACTACTGCCATGTTAATCAGAAAGCAGAGTGAAAGAAAAATGAGCTAATCCCTGTTCTGCTTTAAACTTCCCTGCCCAGTCATAGGCTGGGACTGATCCAGGGCAACCTGGGCACACAGGAAATGGGTGAAAGACATCCCATCCTGTGGTAGAAAAAAAATACTGCAACGGATATTTCTGGATTAAAGCTGAATACTAAAATTAGTTTTGGTTTCACCTTAAAGTGGGCTGTTTTTTATATCAAATTTTGGCTGTTGTGCTGCTTTAGAATTTGGCAAGTGTCTAATTTATGCCATTCCACAAATGTAACTTGTAAAAACCTATGATCATAGTGTGAGCACCAAAGTTATTATGGGTGTCAGGGGGATATGTGGGAACAAAACTAAAATAAAAAAGGACTTCTGCTAGTTAAAACATAGGCTAGGAGAAGGCAGAAAGCATCCAGCTGTCCCCAGCCATACCAGACCCCCTAGCCATCTACCATCAGTGGGTGCCCCATAGTTGGGGGAGAGGGTCTCATCTTCACAGTCACACGAATGGTTGGAGATTTGTCAAGGGGAAACGTATTAGGAATCTGGCGGCTTCTTTATAATAAGGTATTTTGCTGAATGCCGCCATTACAATGACAGATGTCCTACCAGTGGGATGGCTTGTTTGTGTATGTTTAAAGTTTGTACTTGTAGAATTTGTCAGCCATTCATACCACAAAGTGCACAACCATATCCTTGTGCCTGTCATATGGTGTTTCATCATATTTTGTCATCTGGAAGGTAAGAAGCCTTGAGAAATGCAGTGTAGGTAGGTTAACTTGTGGTTAAGGTGAGGCACGGGGCAGATGGGTAAAAGTTAGGCTCTGTTTAGGGCATTAAAGTAGAACTAGACCCAAAAATTACAAAGCTGCAATCAGGCATATCCTTTATTGCAGTAGGGTCAGGTGATGTCACCTGTGTTTTATTTTGTATAACCTGTCCTTGCTTCAGTGTGGGCTCCATCATGTTCACCCAATCTTCCCGTCCTGGAGTCGGGTCCTTGGGGATCCTGATTGGCCAGGCTGGGATGACGCAAGTCATCGCTGGTTGCGCCCAGTTGCGCTGGGCTCCATTCAGTCCCTGTGGCTGCACGGGAATGCAGGGTGCGCTGGGTGTCCCGACATGCACAGCTCTGTGTTTTTTGTCAGATGAGAAGAGGGATCAGGCAGGTAAATATGTTTTATTGTACAAGGGACATCACCTGTCTCCTTCTGCAAGAAACACCTGCATGATCGCTCAAATTTAGTTTGCAGAAGTTCCCACTTTAAGGTTTGGTGTGGGGTAGGAAGGGTGATAGTAAGACAACAAGAAGGAGAAGGGTGGGTTAGAAATTTAGATTAAGGCAGCAGTGTGGGATTTCAGCACTGTAGATAGCAAACCCCAGTTACACTTTCTGCTTCATTTAGAAGGGTAATGTGCACTTACTTTAGGAGATTTCCTCTCTGTGTTTTTACTGATGAGTACCGGGTTATCGTACTTTAGCAGGGAATCAGCCGGAGGAATCATGATCACTTGTATCGGGGGGAAGCAGCCAGCCGTCCGTGTCACCAATCTGCAGCGTGCGCTGTCTCTATGTACACACTCATCTCCCAGGCAACCAGACGCTAGTGAGTGGTGCCCCTACTGCGCATGCGCTAACTTTGGGACACTTCGTTTAGTATTCTCATCACCGATTTTAATAGACAATATATATAATACCATATTTCCTGATTTTTTTTAATGTATCTCTACGGTCGTTCAGGATAGGTAGATTGAGTCCAAGGTAAATATTTAATTACTACGGCTTTACGTTTTGCCATCCACAACATGGCCGCCTTGAAAGCTGAGTGGTTTCCTATTAGCTAGCAGGGGAGGAGGCGGGCATATGTGACCACGTGCCATCGCGGGTTGCACTCTATTGGCAGAGCGGAGGCGGCAGCTAAGTTTGAATCTGTTCTGTGCATTTCCGGGCTGAGCTAAGCGGGCGGCAGAGGTAAGGACCGGGCTGAGGTGATTTTAATAGAAATATGTCTTCTGATAAAAATATAACACATGTCCATTCCTCGGGATCAGCTACTGAGTTCATCTCTTCATGTTCACTCATTACCTCCTCTATTACTTTACACACTCAGCCCTAGGTGCAGCTGCCATGATAGGAAGCTAATAGTGAGCAGACCATAACATTTCCTCCACCTAGGCCAGTGTATGGGGATGTATGCTGTGCTTATTATTAGTGCTGTAACAGTGATGCTTCTATTGTATTACTTTAACCTGAGCTCTGTTACTTTTATTCTGAAATCCATGGTTCCCTAAAGTGTGTGCCGCCATGTTTACGTCTCTGCGTGGCTGCCGCCATATTTACGTCTCTGCGTGGCTGCCGCCATATTTACGTCTCTGCGTGGCTGCCGCCATATTTACGTCTCTGCGTGGCTGCCGCCATATTTACATTTTTACGTTGCTGCCGCCACGTCTACGTTTCTGCATGGCTGCCGCCACGTTTACGTTTCTGCGTGGCTGCCGCCACGTTTACGTTTCTGCGTGGCTGCCCCTGTATTGTGACCCATCTCATCAGTAACCACCCAAAAACAGCTGGGTGCTGCGGCTGGGCAGAACACTGAATCTGTTTATAGGCCAGGTTTATTTTGCCATTCTCCATCTAATGATGGTTGCTTTATTGGAAACTCATGATTGGTGTAGTGGGCAGGAATTTATATCAGCAGTATCAGAATTTATTATACATATGGAGTTAGAAACATGTCCTTTTGTAACACATGAAAGCAGCTTGTGCTTCCTGTAACACAAATGGATTTAGATTTATTTTAATTGTGTAACTATCACTGTCCTAAATGTGATCTCTGTAACCTTAATGAAATGCTGTTGTATAGAGGACAATAAAGATGAATATCCTTTCTGTATGTGTATATGGCTCTCTTGTAATGTATAATTGCACCTTACACTTTTGAATTATTTTTTTAGGGGTTTCCATTATCACCATGGCACCAGCAAAGAAAAGAGGCAACCGCGGACAGAAAACCCGAGCTGTAAAAAATGAGAAGTTGTCGTCCTTCATAAAGGATTTTGACAGCCAAGGTAGCATTATGTTGGATTTCTTTCTTTGTAATATCTCTTTAAAAGTTTGGGAAAAGTTGTGGAAACCATTTTATTAGTTGAAATTGGGCATACACAAATGTATTTTTTATTTAAACTATCAGCAGGATGTGTTGTCATACTGCTGTGCCTCTATAACCTAGGTGTATTGTACAGGGAGCTTTCAGAGTTACCCCTCCTGTACTGGTTTCAGAGTTCATCACTACGTTTCAAACAATAAAAAAGGGGGGCTTTTTTGGCCCCTGAAACCCGGTGGGTGTATTTGTTGCTGTTGGACAATAAATTATGGACTCTTTACTAGTGGTATATTGCTCATTTATATATCTGTTTCTTGAAACCTAGTCTGGGACCCTATGCCAGGGTGTCCAAGCCACATCACCAAAGTCCTTGTGCTGGGATGTTGGCAAGAACAATGGCAAACTGCATAATGACATCACCATGGATCAACCTTTCTTTGCCTTGTTAACATGTTGGAGCCCTTGAAATAACTTTAAAGCGGAAGTAAACCCACAACAATAAAATCACACTCTCCTTCATCCCGCAGATCAGTCTGTCTGTCGAGGATGTTTTTGCCATCGGGTCCCGTGTCATCCCAGTATCGGTCTTCGGCCTGTCGCAAAGGGAGCGCCAGGTGCTGACATCTTTCCCTCTCCTTCTGCGTTCGTCTTCCTATGTCACCCGATCTCCACTGTGCAGGTGCATGATTGGGTGACATAGATTGGGGAAAAAAAACTTGCAAGGGCAGAAGGAGCAGTCAGGAGCCTCCCTAGATGCTTGATGTAGGTATCTTGGGAGGCTCTGTGTCCCCATTCATTCTTGATCACCTAGGCCAGGGGTGCACACTTTTGGCTTGCGCGCAACTTTTAAAATGACCAAGTCAAAATGATCTACCAACAAGGAAAACTTGGACTTAATAACTCCTGTGCTTGGTAGTTTATTTTAAAAGGCAGGGCTCTGCCATCTGCTCGCATTGCCTTTGCGATCTACTGGTAGATGGCGATCCACCTGTTGGGCACCCCTGACCTAGCTGATCAAAAATAAGGGGGGCAGTGGTGCACCATTTTTTTTTTTTTACATAAAAATAACAGTGTTATCCACCCTTTTATTTAAAGTAAAAATTCTGAGTTTAGGTACGCTTTAAGGGAACTCCTGCAGTAATTTTTATATCCACAGCTCACAGTAAATTAGTGTGGTGGTCAGTAGGAAAAATGTCTCCTACATTGCTGCCCAGTGGGAAGTCTGTGTACAGGCGTTAGACTTTTGTCCTTGGAAAGGATTTTTCACAAAGCACTGAAGGATCAATGAACGGACGCTGTACTTACAGCACTGTTCTGCTCTAGGGGGAGGGGAAGAATGAGTGAGTGGCACCCGCTGCACTCTCTCCCCTAATGCCAGGACAGATCCTTAAAGGACGTTGGACGAGCGCTGTACACATGTCAGGTAAATCTTGCCCTATAGTAGCCCTGAAGTGATAATTGGATGAGAATCATCTGACGTGTTCCCATTGTGGTTACAAAGCTTCCGCTAAGATGGGGTGAGAATCTTCAATGGCCATTAGGGTGGGCTTCAGAAGAAAGTCCCACAGGTCCCCAGTTGGACCACATGTCAAGCTCTGCTGGGAATTTTTGTTGTCATTATTGAGTTTTGTATGTCTTCCACAAACATCTCTGTACAGCAAATCAGCACCTTTATTTGTTGAGCTCAGCAGATTTTGATGCCTTTTTTTTTCCTTGTGATTTGGTCTGTGAAAATACCTTCATCTGAATCCATGGTTTGGTCCATCATGTAATAGGTGCTCACTTATTGATGTGCATTTGTAGTTTTCTAAAGGGTTTTTGCTAATAGCATTTTAATGTTGGCAAGAATATGACCACATTGTCACGCACTGAATCCGCTAAAAATTAGGCACTTGAAATTATAAAGTGTAATGATCTGTGCACCCTATTGGTTTTAAAGACATTGCTTCTCTTTTCTTCATCTAGTCAAGACAATTGTAGAGGAATTAAAAAATAACGTGGTTAGTAATCTGAAAGAAGTGGATAGCCTGTACAATATCGAACTCCTCAAGCTACCGGCAGCTATCCGAGAAATGCGCTGGCTGGATTTTTTTGGTAAGCCTTAATTTTATATTTTTTTTTTTTTTGCATGTCACATTTCTTTACAATACATATCATCATACAATAATTTCTATGTGGATGATGGCTGCTAAGAAACTTTAAATATTTAATATCATTGCAAAGATTAGTCTGCTAGCATTTCTAGTAGGAGAAAATCCAAGTCTGCTCATGTTTTGCCTAAAGCTACGTACACACGTCCAATGGTTCTTGCCCGATAATCGGCTCAGGGTCAATCATGGACGAGAATCTGGCGTGTGTACGGCGTCCATCGTCTGAATGACCGTCCTGGCGGATCCAGACGATGGACGACAAACGATCCTAATGCAATGGAAGGGAGGGGAGAGAGCAGCGGGGTGCTGCTCCCTTGTTTCTTCCTCCTCTCTTCATAGAGCAGAAGGGTGCTGTATGTACAGCACTTGTTCAGGCATTGTGCAGTCCTTGGTTGTTGGAAAGGATTGTGAAAGATCCTTTTCAACGACAATAATTGCACGTGTGTATGTAGCTTAAGTATGCCTCTAACAGAGAATGCATGTATTGGACAAGCACTTTCTTCTTATCACTATTGTCTTTGAATCGTTCTCAATATTACACAGGACATAAAATCATAGCAAAGGGTCTGTGTTTGCAGGTTATGCTTTGTTTTTACATAATGATTGCTTCGTGATAATTCTTGTTTACACTTGTATTTCTTTTCTCTTTGCATAGCAAAAGGAGGGAGTATGAAGGCTTTGGAGGCAGCTGCTACGGTAAGCCACGTTTTCTGGGATAGCAAACAACTTGATGTTATGCTCACTGGTTACTTAGATTTCTTACTTTAAAACTAAACTTTTTTTTTTTTTTATATATATAATCTTCTGTATTGTCCACACTTCTGCCAGATTTATGTGCAGTGACCCCAACTCCTGTGCACTCTGGCTTTGTTGTCACCAAGAAAGTATGTTGCCTGCATTACACTGCAATGCACAGCTGTCTGTTACAATGCTGGCCCTATTCATTACACTGAACAGGGCAGCCCAAAAAAATGGACTGAAATTTGTGCAGCAGTGTGTTGACAATATGAACTGCAACTCATAAGTGAGAACATCAAACATTGCAGAGAGCGATGTCTGAAACCTTTGCATATTTCACGTGAAGTGCTATGAAAAGCACTGCACCACACATATTGGGAACAAGGCTTTAAGAGAGATGGCTATCCTTTAAGGCCTTGAGAGAGTGCATATAAATTATCCATAAAGATTATCGTTTTAACAAATGTTTGTGTTCTTCATCCTGGGTCAGAAATGCTATAGTTGTATACATAAACAATTTAGAGAACTGAGTGTAGCATTTTCCCCAACCATTTGCAGGCCACCCTGCTGGTTAGAGTTTTTGAAGTTATTCCAGTAAAATATGTATATTTATAGTTTATTTTGTTTTTTTTTTGCCTTGATATGGTAAATCTGTCCTCAATAGATTTAAAAAACAAATAATGCAGCTCTGTATCTATTATTACATCATTAAATATTAGAGTTAATGCAGATATTCAAACCAGGACAATGGCTTCTACAAAACAATTGTAACAGTTCATTGATACAAGTTGTATCAAGGTAATATAGTGTATAGTTTGCAGAGTTTTCCTTTATTTAGGGCTAAACCATTTTAAAATGATTTTGTAATTTTTTTTTTTAGTAAAGTAGATATGTAATATATATATATATTATTTCATGAATACATATTCAGACAGTTGTTGAAGCACCAGGCTTCTTTTGACATTGATCCTGTGCTAAAATAGCCAGTTCAGAGCTCCACACGGCATGCTGTAATTTGCACACACAGCCCCTCCATCTCTGATTGGTAAGGTCGTTAGCAGCCATTTATCGGCTATTATGATGCAGCTAAATTTAGGCCTTTTTTTTTCTAATAGTAGAGATAATGTTCTCTGACATTCTCAGGTCAGTTCTTAAGTTATAATGTAGGTGATCTGAATACTATTACAATCACACATTACTTGTCTGAAGTAATTAGTGTACTTTAGATAAACCTGTTATCCATGGCAGTGGAGAGTGTTGTGTTCACTGGCCATAGCCTAATAAATGACTTTTCACTAGACTCTAATTTAGGTTTTGGAAAATTCTTTTTGCTTTTTGGTAAAAACACTTCACTGTTGATTTATTTATGTTTATAGCAATGTACTTCTTGGCACAAAGTAAAGATTTATTCCAGACCACTGACCTGTCAGTTTCTTTTTGTAAGCACTGAGCGGTCGATACGTGCAGCGATGTACATCCTCCGAATAGCTACAATAAACACAATTGTTTTGTCACGGTCTGTTTGTATTAGGTGAATGTGGACATCGAGCAAATAACATCAAGTGTTTCTCAAACACCATTTAAGCCTGCCAAGAAAGGTCAGTGTACGTACTTTATACTTTTTGCCCACTTGATTTGCCTGGGTCAGTTTGATTTTTAGCCCCTTGACCTATAATAAGGGCAGCAGCTGTCATTGTCATGGTATGAATCATAAAAAGTTGATCTTTTTACCAGTTGTTTTGTTTTGGGTGAAGTAAGGCCAGATTAGACGCACAGTGGGTTTTATTGCTATACCCCAATGGAATTCTATCCTCTACTGGAGAGCAATGGGGGAGGTATAGTGGTGGAAGTAGATAATCATTTCTAAGTGGATTCTCTATAATGTGTGGTGATTGATCTTTGAAGATTCCAGGCTTTCTGGGTCAAATGTCTCCACTATGTTATGGATAATAGTCCTAACTAGCAGGGGATCTAACTACCTCATTTCAGATGCACCCATTTATCAAGTTATACAGCACTTTCTTTTTCTCTGTGCAATTCTGTTGTGTAAATGGTGCCACTGTCTATAATAAGTATTTTAGGTGGGGTAAAGGTAGCTCAAACAAACATTTTAGTTTATATAAGGCCCACCATTCTGACCCTTATGTGTTATAAAAAGAAAATGGTGAAGCTGCCTACAATTATAAAGGAAGAACATCAATGTTTATTGAACTTGGATAAGTAATGTTTTGACTGCTTCTTCCATTTCTTTTACTCCCTTTAGCTAGGTTTTCACTCTTTGTCACAGAAAAGACAAGAGGGACCAATTTGTATGTGCTGTGATCAGCAGTATTAAAATTCATCTACATCTAAATAATAGCTAGCCCTCTCCCCCTTCCTCTGGTGATTATTTACCTTCCTTAACTGTGTCTCCTGCAGTGTTTGTCTCTGAGGGATTAATGCTGATGGTTTTTGTATCTAGGATCTAAATGCTGCTAGAAGTTGCCACTGTGGGGTTTTTTATTTACTGGCACTGATTTCCTTAAATATTTTGAGTGTTTTATCTATGCAATTTAAAATGGTGTCATAATTTAATTTATATACTGTCTTATGCTCATTTTATCATTTTGCTACTTTTTTTCACAGTGAAAAAAGCAAAGTCCAACTCTGTTGAAGAAGTTGTAGAAAATGCTCCAGTGCAGAGTGTTCTGAGGCCAAGAACAAATGTAAGCTTGAAAATCTCAAATTGCAATAATTGGCAGAATTCGCACACTCATTACAAAGGGGTTTGGGCAGCACTGGATAGGGTAGTGGCCACTGGACACTACTCTTTGTCTCAAAATTTATTGAGCAAGTTTGGTTACCATGATTGCTTTTTAAGCACATATTTTACACCAGTGGAATCTTGAAGCAATATTTGTTGCATAGCCAAGCAAAAACTTGCTTCGCCTTTGCCAGTTTTGGTTGCCTTTGCATGTGGTTCATATATACACTTAACCTCCCTAGCGGTCTAATTCCCTCAAAATTTCCATGCAAAAAGCAGTACAATTTATTGAATGGAAATGTATTTTTCATTGTAGGCTGTAATTCTTAGGCATAACTCACTGATATTTAATAAAATTAATAATAAACTTTAAATAACAAAACACAAAAAAAAGTAAACATGTAATGTAACTGTAGAGTAGCAAGAGTAGCATATATTATATATATATATATATATATATATATATTATATGAATATTGCTTTGTATTGGACTCAATACAGCTATTTTGTATTGAATCCAATACAAAAATATTTGAATTTCCCGCCGATCCTCCCGCCCACACCAACGCATGTACAGCGACAGAACAAGGTAAGTGTTTTTTTTTTTTTTTTGTATAGTTAAAAGCGTTCCCGAGTGTGACTCGGGATTACCACTTTTTGCAAGTAAAATCCACCCCGAGTCGCATTTGGGATTACTGCTAGGAGGGTTAAGTTACACAAACCTGTAAGCACATGTACAAATTCTCAATGTCAGGGGAGATCAAAACAAAAACAGTTAAAATACTTAAAGCAGAACTAAACTCAAAACAAAAAAAATGGACTTAGCTTTAATCCTGCAGATCCATTTATTGGTCGGGAGATTTCTTCATTTGAGTCCTTCTTCGTCCCGGTATCTGTCTTCTGCCGGGTGCCACACAACTTCCTCTCTATTCTTCTGGGTTCTTCTTCCTGTGTCACTGAATCCCGCACTGCACAGGTGCGAGATCGGGTGACGTAGATGGGGGGGGGATAGAGATTGCTGATCCTACTGCGCATGCGTGAGATTGGCAGTTTTTTCCATTAATGAAAGAGCCCCCTCTGCGCTTGCCCGAGATGGGCATGCGCAGAAGGAGCAGCCAAGGTTGTCTACACTTTTATGTAAAGTAAAAATATTGAGTTTGGGTACACTTTAATTACATTTAAAATGAATTAAATGACTCCTGCTGCACCAGAATGAAAAGGAGAAATGTACCCAATAGGTGTATTGTTAAAGAATAGGACTGATATACAGTAGAAGATTCAGGGTGATCAGTTGTTTGCACGTATCTTTTTACACCATATTATTTTTGTTACAGTGTCCTAAAGGTAAACTTAGTGCTACAGGGCTTTTAACTTCTCTTCGCGTTTTTCTGTTTTAATGTATGGTGGCCAGTTCTCGTTAGGCACTTGGATACTACATTCCCAGAATATTCATGCCTATGCTAATCTAGCAATGCACATAAGTTAGGTGTATTTTAATTCCAAGGGGAACTTTTAAAATAAACTACTGTATGATCAGGCAAATGAGAATACATAAACATAATGCATCTGGACATCTGGATAACTTTGCTTTACTGCTATCAAATACTGTATTTACTTCTTAATGGCTTTTATCCTATTCATCATCATTATCTCGTTGTGTACATGAAACTTAACAAAATTTTGTTCTGCTCTTGTAAGGCAAAAACTTCCACTACCAAAAAACTTGGAACTACAAGGAAAACAAGAGTATCTGCGGCAAACACAACTGCTAAGAGGTGAGATTACTGTAGTTTCTGAAAGAGACAAAAGATAAAACTAAAGAAAACACATTTGATATAAAATTAAGTCTTTTAAAATTGTTCAGCTTTATAAGAGAGCAAATGCCAAAAGTTATGGTGTATTGGAAGGATAGATGAGAGGAATAAAGAATAAAATTAATGACCTTACTTGCTTGATCACTAGCATCCTTCTAACAAAACCAAAACAAACTGCAAACAGGCAGGTAAGTGTATTATACAGACGGGATTGTATTATACACTGCTCCTTCTGGGATAAAAATTCTGCCTGCTTGCACCTTTTTATTTGCGGAACAATGGTTTCGCTATTGCCAATACCCTTTTTAGAGGAATTTTAGTAATTGCAAGCAAAGTACAGTACAAAATATTCTTGACTATATTGAACGTTCTTAGAATTCTTGGACTCTTGCAGTGTAGATCAAACAGATTGAGCAACTAGTAAACATGCATGTTAGAGATGCAGTGAAGCAGACATGTTGGCTGGGAAAGAGGGGGATTTTTTTGGCTCTCTTAAAGGCATTTGCCTAGTATAACACCCTAAGTGCAGTGTCGAGAGAGTACACCCAAACGTCTTTTGGAAGTGTGAGACCTCAAGCTGGAAAAAAGGAAATATCTTTCCATCACATTGAGTAGAAAGTTTAAATGCATAATAATAGGACTAGAGATTTTATGATTTTTTTTTTTTCTTCTAACTATAGAACAAGCAAGAGAAGCCGTGCAACACCTTCTACCAGCAGACTGGCAGACTCTTCTGTACTTGGATACACTCCAATGATTACACCTAAAATAAATACAAGGTAACTACAATATGTTTAAAAGCATATGATTTCCATCAAGAGGACCTTCCAATAAAACCGATGGTCTGCTTGCATTCTGGGCTTTTCCCCCAAATTCCCTACCTACTATATATAATGTTCACTTGTGTTATGTACTTGATCCTGAGATTACATGAATTTAAAGGCATATACATTGTATTGAATGCCAAAAGTATCTTCGTGTGAGTAAACCATTACTTTTAGATAATAACACTGATCATTTTCAGGTCATTTAAAACACCTGGATTAAGAACCCCATCCATGAAGGAGCCTGTCTATACTTTTTCAGCCAATGGAAGTCCTCTGGGTGGCATGGATGAATTGTTCATTAATTTACCTGCAGGTGATGGAAAGGTAAGCTTGTCAGTAATAAAAATGTGTTCTATAACTGGTAAATTTGCTTCCTTGGCTACAACACACAATGTGAATGTTTACAGAATGTTTGCAAGTCGTATTGCTATGTTTTTATCAGAAATTTAATATTTTTATCTTAATATTAGTATCTAATATATTTTGTTTGTTGATTGTAAAGAACATTCGTCTAACAGCTGAGGATATGGATGGTGCAAACCTAAGCAGCCTGGACAAGAAGGCTTTTGAGAACATCAAACTTTTATCAGTAAGTTTTAGTTCCTTTCTTTTTGTGTGGGTATGTCATTCTTTAAGCCAGCTAAAGATAAAATAAATATGCATGTTCCAATTCCTAAACAAGGGTAATTCTAGAGTTTGTGTAAAAATGTATCTCCCACTAAAGGAATAGGTTTTACAATACTGTGATTTAGACAGGATTCACCCAAACCAAGGTAAAGTTCCTGAAGACTCAGAAGGAGCAGCCCATTGCCTCCTAGATTATGAGACGTTATTTCCAGGTGGCTGTGGGTTTCCCCTTCAGTCTTTACTGATACAGCAGTAAAGACCTAGGAAGAGGGGGACAGTCCAAAAAAAGAAAAACACAAAAAAAATACCCCACCCTTTCAGAAAATGTTAAAAATATGATTAATTGGACCCCTCCCCCTAAAAAAAAATGTTGCCAAAAAGAAAAAAAATGGCTTGTTTTGTAAATATTTAGTAAGTTTGTTTTAAACTTGATTAGGTTTTAGGTTTACAATTTGTTTTGGGAGCTAGGTCTTCATTGAAGGGTCGTTTTTTTAGCAGTTATATTTAGACAGAAGGTCATTAGGTGACTATTACTCAAATGTTTTGAGTTCGGTAAAAAAAAAATCTATCTTACATGGTCTAAAAAAAAAACAAACACATTAAGCCACCCACAGCTGGAATATAGCTGAAGCAGTTCTGAGTTCCCGTATTACTGTCCTTGTAATAAAACTATACTGCTATTAATTGTAGGCAGAATTTAAAAAATGTTATGTTGGAGTAATCTGGATTTCTCTTTCATTTCAGAGTCGCCTGGAAAAACTCTGCAAAACACTAAAGTAACCACTAAAGTAGTGTTTCAGGAATTTTATTTTGTTTTTACTTTTGGTACATTGTACGCGTACCCTTGTAAATAGCTGTATTTGCAATGTATTTTATTTCTAGAGAGCTAACATTTGTAATGGAACTGAAAATACATTTTTTTCTCTCTGAGATTCAACTGTTTTCTTTAATACCAACTTTGTACAAATTTCCTAATAAAGCCCTCATTTTCTTCTGGGTGAAACTTGACTGAATGCTAGCTACAGCATATTGTGTAATTTTTACATTTGACTTATGGAAAATACAGTTGGAAATATATTTTACCTGTTTGGATGTCTTTATTTCAATTCCTGGATCACATGGACAACAGATGCAATCAGAAGATAAGTGAGCTTTTCTGATTTTAAAGCAAACCTGTGTTTTGTCTGTTAAAGCAGAATTTAACCCCTCCGTACTCGCCTGTCCCTGTTCTGCTGCAGGACTCGGCTATCTTCCTTCTTTTCCTCGCCATGATCTTTGAGCATCTTGATTGGCTGGGAGGATAAAGTAACTTGGTAACCTGCAGACGTGTGAGTTCATTAATTCCCGGTTTACGCAGGGGAAGCTGGGTTTGCTAGGTATCCTAGCAACCTGCATGTGCAACTCTTCTTTTTAAAGAGTTCTGGAGTGACCGGGCAGGTAGGAGCTACATTTTTTCCTTGATTAATAACTGTTTTTGGTTTTAATTTTATTACTCTTTGGCAAATCATTTACTAGTAGGTGTAGTAGGTTATATAAAACAGTGGTGGCATGCATGCTGCGGATTCTGTGTAATTAAATCATTAATTGAATAATCATAATAACCTCAGTGTCGAGTTGTCAGTGAGGTAATTCATTCTGGGGAAAAAATGGGTGATAATCGTGGCCCTTATTTAAGGAAGGAAGGAAGGCAGCAATTGTACTCGCTGGTTATAGTGCAGGTAATGGGTCCTTCCAGACATTGTTAAAAAAAAAAAAACGGCATACTTTTTATCAAAAAGTTGATTGGAGAGGGGAAATCATAAAAAGAACAGAAAATAATAGGCTCCTCAGCTAAAATGATCAAAATGGCAACCAAACCTGAAAGATGTGGAAGAAAATAGAAAACTCATTTTAATCGATGGGGAATAGCCAAAATTCCCAAGACTCAGTCAATGATCAGCACCAGGAAGATCAAAGAAGGTCAAATGGTACTATTACAGTTAGAAGAAGCCTATGGAAAGCCAAGAAGCCCCCAAAAATTACATGTGATAAAGAGGTTATAGTTTTCCAAAGGACATTGCTTGACATAAAAAGAATCCGTGCAACATCTTGTGGACTGATGAAATCAAGATTGTTATTTTTTGGTGGCCACAGACAGTTTGGGTCTAGGGGCCACAGACAGTTTGTCAATCCACAATTCAAGCCACAGTACACTGTAAAGCAGCATGGTGGTGCAAGCATTATGCTACAGGGTTGTTTCTCATACTATGTGTTGGGTCTATTTATCTGATACCAGGGATCATGGATCAGTTTTAATACATCAATATAGTGGAAGAGGTCAAGTTGCCTTATCCCGAAGAGAAAATGCCCTAGAAATGGGTGTTTCAACAAAACAGCAACAACCCCAGACGAACAAAGATGGCATTATAAAGTGGCCAGCCCAATCCCTGGACTTCAGTAAAAAAAAAAAAAAAATAACTTGTGGGGTGACATCCAAAATACTGTTTTTGAGTCAAAACCAAGAAATACAGAAGTTAAACACACTGCTATTATTCTGAACACAACTGTACTTGGTATACTGTTGCCTCCCTACTTCTCCATTCATTACTGGGGTCTAATATGCATTATGCTAGGTATTGATAAGCACTAGAAGCTGATAGTGATTTCTATTTTGGATGCTGAACAATAATCTTCACATTTAAAATGGCCTGGCCTGATTTACTCATTTCCATGTGTTTAAACAACCCGTATATTCTTTTTATAATGGACCTCTTTTTGCTGCAGTTAACTTCACAAGCATGCTACAACTGAAGTCAGGGTGCCTGAATGTAGCTCCGTAGGTGCTTTTGGTCTGGGATTGAAAACAGAATGGCCTAAATGATACCTTTCTATTTGACTTTTCCTGGTAAATAAGCTTTTCTACCTATATTGAGTTAAAAAAGTATGTCTATAAAAGGCCTTTTAGGCTTATTTTAGAATGAAATATAACATATTTATAAAGCTTCTTAAGGCAAATAGCAATACTTTTTTCTTCTCCCAGATTTGCTTTAAATCCATAT
>NC_092858.1:95604741-95625547 GCF_032062135.1 Pyxicephalus adspersus | reverse complement strand
GCCAATACTAAGTCGTCACCCTTCAAGTCCAAGTCGAGTCCCAAGTCATTGACACCAAGTCCCAAGTCAAGTCTCAGGTCACCAAGAATTCTTCCAAGTCAAGTCACTTCATTTATCAAGTCGTTTGCAAGTCATACTTAGTCTGTTATAATGCCTTCCTCCCCGCATTCATTGCATTCTAAATCCACTAAGTTCGGCTTTCTCCACTGCCAGCTGAAGGGAACGTGGAGGAAGCCAGTGAGGCTTCTGTAACACTGCCTTCTTCCCACCCCCTTCAGCTGTCAGAGGATGACGGGGAGGAAGGCGGTATTACAGAAGACTCACTGCAAGTCGAGTTGCAAGTCGCTGGACAAAACCCCCAAGTTGAGTCGCAAGTCCCTAGACAAAACTCCCAAGCCGAGTCCCAAGTGGTTTATTAGGTGACTTAAGTCGGACTCAAGTCTAAGTTGCGCCACTCAAGTTCCAACCTCTGATACTAAGTTTTAGCTCATAATACAAGACTGAAAAATATATAATAATAATAATAATAATAATAATAATAATGAAAGAAGCTGTTTGAGAAAATCCTTATGGCATGCTTGTGTATAAATATACTCAAATCTCATGTGCCTAAAACTATATTAGATCCTAACCAATGAAATACTACTTACAATAGATAGTACAAGGAACCTACATAATGGTAAAGGTAACTGTAGCTGTATTGTGCACTTGCAATAAAAAATGTGAGTAACAGTTAAATCAGAACTGAACCCAGAGGATACTCCTATGTCCCCGCTGTAGCGGCTGCTGCCATCTCTTGTCCTTATGAACTTTGGCCATCTTGATGTAACTCATGTTCAGTGTCAAATTGTGCAAAACTGCATTGCAGAAATCCTCAATTCATGATGCTCCTGAACCTTTGGCACTTGGTAAAGGTTTACTATATTTTATTTCTACTGCGCCAATGTAATTATAATATGAAAAGTGATACATTCATTTAGTGTGTGTTTATATAGTTCAAATGAACTAAAAAAAAATGATCATGTGAGTATGTGGGTCTAATTCCATAAGACAAAGAATGTTACATGAAGATTCACCATTTTTTTTATTTTGCAATAAAAACAGTCAATATTTTTATTTCATTTAAAATTCATTCAAATTATCAGCATTTTTTTCAGGGATGTATTTATAAATCTGAGAAGGTTATTTTCACAACACATTCCATGACAGTGAATTTTCCTGATGGACGTGTTTTATCCTTTTCACTGCCAATATTGTGTTACTGCTGCACATCATAGCATTGAGGTGGCTGTAAAGCCACCAGATCACCTTTATAGATAGCAGAAATGTTGCTCCCTTCTGGACACTCCTTTTCCTCCAGGGAGCCTGGAACTGAAAAAACTTTTAGGATGACTGACATAGCAATTGAAGGACAGGTAACATACCGTACTCAATCTTTTCTCCATTCAGTGATTTAAATGCTATCAGGCCTAAAGCTGTCATATGACAACAGGCAGTGAGTTTTTAAAAACTATTTGGAAGAGTATAGGGAACATATATATCAGAGGTTAGCACTCTTTCCTTGCAGCACTAGGTCCTAGGTTCGACTCCCAAGCAGGACACTAAGCAGGGAGTTTGTATGTTCTCCCCATGTGTGCGTGGGTATCCTTCAGTTTCTTCCAATCCTCAAAAAAAACATGCAGTTAGGTTAATTTGCTTCACCTCAAAATAGAACGTGGTAATGAAATATATATATGACTATGGTAGGGACATTAGATTAGGGACAGTTAGTGACATGATACTAACATATATGGACTTTGTAAAGCGCTAAATATTATGTTGGCGCTTTATAACTACAAATGAACACTTATTATATGTTATTAATTATATATTACTGAAGATAGGTTTGCCATCCACACTTCTGATAACTTTTTATCCTTTATCCAGCAGTGCTCATTATCTGAGCATGTATTCTCCTGACATATATCCAACAATGCATTATACGAACTGTGGGAAGTGTTGCATTTCTCAGCTGCAATTCATTGTTTTGAGCAATGTGTAATTCTTTAATCACTATAAAACCATACAAACATTTGCTAATTGTTAGTGGGAAGATTTACTAGATGCCAAATTAATAGAACATTTTTCTTTTGCAATTAGTTTATCATGGACTGTCAGATCATCTGCAATCATTCATGTGACCTTGTCTTGTCATGTCCTATTAAGTACTGCAGAGGTAAATTTAGTATTAGAAACCCTTGTTTGAATTATGTTCCCTAACAGATATAATATTTTATAGAACACATTGGCTCATGCATATGTCACATTTTTCACTAGCCCAATGCAGGTCCCACCACCCAACCTCCCTGGTAAATGTGCAAATTAAGTACATGCTGAAAAAAAGCTTTCATAGCTTGGCCTGTCCAGGACAGATGCATTGAGTTTGATATACTAAAGGAGTTTAGGCTGCTCATTTTGCAAAGTGAATTATCACCCTGCAAGGAAACATTTTCTTAGCTTAGTGAAAGTGGTGAAAATTATTATTACAAAGAATACCCAATCACATACAAGATAAAAAAAATCTTGATATTCACTTGAACATTGAATCAAATGGCTGAAGTAAGCAGAACTTCACATCATTCACTAAACTCATTGAAATATGTTTACTTTGCCGGAACAGCCTAAACTACCCATTGCTCTGTGGTACTCTCAGCATTCCCAAACCATGAAAATGGAAGCTGTTGGTATGTGGCTGCTGTTTTATTATTCTGAGCGAATGTACTTAAAAGTTACCTAGAGATGGGTGAATTATTGCTGTAAATTTTCTTTTATATTGATTACATTTGAATCTATTGTGAATGAAAGCAAACACAGCACCATCTAGTGGACGAATTAAGAAATACACCAGAACTACACAAACCTTTGTGTCTGTTCATTCACTCATACCTTTAGAACAGGGTCGGCAAACTTTTTAGACTACTAGGCCATTTCAGGAAGTCAGGAAGGCACACTAGGCCAGAGGAGACAAGGTGCCCCAGGAAAGGTTTTTTCCAACCGTGAATGCAAGCGATCATCTTCAGTCTTTCGTTCCACCACGGTGTAGCCTCTGTATGTGTGCATCGAAATGCCCCTTGAGATTCGACCACTTGAAAGTGCTGTTGGTGTCGTTGCACAATGAACACAGGGCTTTGTTGCCGCATTGGACGAAGAATAATTCGTCAGTCCATTCGGGGGTTGAAGACACGACACGAAAGTCAACCTTCAGGAGACTGGCAGCTGCGCGTTGCTTCTGCGCTTTAGGCATAGTAATTGGGGTAACTGTGTGGGAACTCGCAATAACGCAACAATTCAATTAGGCTGGATTCAACAACAAAAAACTAGGGGGGGTAAGGCCGGACTGACTGACTGAGTTTGCCTACCTCTGCTTCGGAAGAATCTCATAAAATAAAACAAGCACTTTTTGAAACAAATTACTATGCAAGTTGTTTATAAATCTACTCCTTACTATAATGTAAAATCTTTGAGAGCTGCAGACCTGCTGTGTCATGTAATAGCATGCTGCCACTATGAATAAACTGGTGGCAGCACAAAGGGTATATTGTTCATAGTTTGCGCTAATACCTCACAGAACACAAAATTAGGTTCAAGATTGGGCCCTTGGCACTATCCCAGTAATCTCTGTACTGCTGATCCTAAGATGCCATCAGAATGCTGTGACCAGTCAAGCGACCTAAAGGGACCAGATGCAAAAACAGCAGGAAAGTTTTGGGAGTAAAGAATAAGGTAAGTTGATTGCCTTATTTATCATACCCCAAGTAAAACATAACACTAAAACATTAACACTTGCCATAGATAAGACCCACAAAGGTATTTTTTGTCCTCAGATTCAATATCTAACATCTGAACTGTTAAAAACTTTATTTTTTAAACCTACACTTTAAAGTACAGGTCTGTTGTACTGAATTTTAATATTATGGGTTTTATCTATTTCTACACTGTAGCCATTTATTTCTATTCTCAGATGAATGATTTTGAAATATACAATGATTATGCCGCTGATATATCCTGAATACTTAGGTTTCCCTGCATTCTTTGATCAGCCATAATGGCTTTTCTTTTTACAGAAAGAATGTCACAAGCCCTAAAAGCTATAGCACTTGTATAGTCTCAGCATATTATACAGGAAATAGAAAAATACCATTTTTCATCTAAAACACCCCAGTTACTTAACATCAAAATCATTTCAATCTCCATTCTACTGTGATCAGTCTAAAGGTAGTACAAAGAGGGTGTGTTCATTGACAGTGCCCAACAAATTGTTTGAAAATAACGCACAACAAACATACTTAAATAATTCACAACAAAATACCTTTTGACACAATAATAAATACATACTGTGATAAACATCCGGAGGGTATTCAGAGGGTATTTGGCAGCATCTACCTCAATTTCACCTGAGATAAAGATTAAAGCAAACCATCACATTTCCAATATTATCTAGAAGGGTGTGTGTTTTTTACGTTTTTTATGGATTTTACTGAGTTTTAAAAAGTTTTACTGATTTTTTTTTTACTTTTTTGAGGAAGTCTGCCCTTTTTCATATTTACAGAGGTGGCATTAAAGATAGAAGGGGAAACCCACACACCCGCTGTGTGTTGCTCCTTCTTTCTCATCAAGGAACTTTTCTGCTAATGTAAGAAAAAAGTGCTCTAACTCACGCATCAACACATTTTTTTACATATGAAGGAATACTTGTCTCCCGATTATATGCCTGAGCACTGCGAGATCAGGTGACTTGAGGAGGAACCGGAACGAAGATGATGGCTTTGGCGGACTGGAAATAAGAGGTATGTATGGGACCTGCTGAGCTTGGTTTGTGGAATGACCAAGGGCTTTTCATAAGTAAAGATAGTAGATTTTGTATTATTTGAAATGGAAATTATGATTTAAAGGGCCTGGGTGGAGCTGTGAGTAGGTGTGGCGCTGCGGATTTGTGGCTTTCTAATTGGGATGCAGGTCCGGAGTGTCTTGGATGGAATGGGTGAGCCAGGCACTCCATAACACTTTCAGGCCAGAAATTGAGGATGGGAAGAAAGCACCTGGCTAGTAAAAAAAAAAGAGAGCGCATATCTGAGACAAGTGGCTGTTGAAGCCTAAGGCCAGGTGTTTCCCAAAGTTTGGGTCAGTGGGACCAATATCTCTGAGTCTGAAATACCTCTCTCTCTCAACAAATATGTTTGATGTTAATCCCTCACAGTAACCAACAGGGGAATTCAAGCCAGTGAATAGGAAGTAAAACAACCAATTTGAGGATAGGAAAACCTGTTCTCTTAATCATGGTCCACCATAACATCTTGTAACAGTATAGTCCTCTTTTGGCACAATAGTTTAGCTTCTATATATGTATTCAATGGCTTAATAAATTTACAATGGCAACACCAGTAAAAGAAGCAACAAACACTATTTTGAAGAGTTATAAATGACCTAGCTAGTGAAGTGGAAAGTAGACAAAAGGTATGTAGCAACAAACACAGTATATTAGGAAATTAATCAAAGTGGAAGCAGATCTTATAAGTGTCTGACCCATAAATAAGCATTGCAATTTTGTTGATATTTCTGTTCATTTGTAGTTGCAAGATCCACGTCTACAAAAAACAACCTTTTAATATAAATATTTATTTAAATAATATTCATATAAAATCATTAAATCCAGTTTTTTAAGAGCCACATGCAAGCCAGGACTTTTATATGATCAGAGTTATTTTTTGACTCTTTGTAAACTGTATATTCTTTATTTTACTGCTGTCGGGTATAGAAAAATTACCAAAATGTGTGTGGATCCTAGCCATCAAGAACTGTACTTGGAGATCCCTGAGCAGTGAGAGTTTTTTTCCAATTGTGTTTCTATATATAGACAATTCACATCAGTTCTAATATTCTAAATTTACCTACACAGGTAGATCTGGAAGCTATATAACCTACTTAACATTTTTGGGTTGTGGGAGAAAATCTATACAAGCATGATGTTTGCATTGAGTTTACATAGCACATGTTTCTTATTTTATCATATTCACCCCAGTGTTTTTTTGTGTATTGTTAAAGACTATTCCATACTACAGCTGAAATATCAACATTTTGGCTTTTTTCTTTTTAAGCTTGGTGTCCTGATGATTCGTCTGATTCTTTACCCCTCTAGAGTCTGTTTATGTGTGCAATGTCAGGCAAATATACAGATTAACTTGAGCTATCTTGGGACATTATGTGCTCTGCATATTCTGACAGTTATCGTTAGAGCAGTGGCTGTTCGTTTCCTCTAATTGTCATCTGTTGCTATCTCTACTGGAATACCAGACAGTAATTATCAGTTTCTCGTGTCATTTACATTTTAGTTATATACATTACATTTTATTGTCTGTTGGATAATAAATTGTCACAAGGTAAAACGTTGAACAAAGGACACCAATTCTAAACCAAAAAATAGTAAAGTAATATAAATGTATAGATGGATACCCAGAATAATACAATATGCTTTATGTGTTTTCCTTGTTCTACATCTAGGAATCAACCTGCCGCTTTATAATGTAACATCAGATGGACATTTATAGTGCTGCTTCTAAAATGCCACATTTTCTTGTAATAAAAAATGTTTTACATGCTAAATGTTGTATCTGTCATATAAATGTGTTGGCAGATCTTTTTAGGACATTCTATTTCTATTTAATGTATGAGATTTCGTACATCTCGTAGATTTTGGTTAAATTGTTTTCAATTTATTATTCATCCCTTTTTTATATTACAAATAAACAAATAATAAAGTGTTTTTTTGATGCAGCATTAATAGAGCATATTGTGCTTCTAATATTAGCTGTTGCAGATAAATTTAGGGTTCTGTTTAATTGAATCTTTATATAAAACTACATCAGCAGAGAAGGTGGGGGAGATCTGTATGCCTCAGTAGCCTTAAACATAGTTGATATTTTAGACTAACACAGATTTTATTATTATGGTTTACTATAATGTAAATAGTTAAAATGCAAGAGCCTGCAATCATTTTACTATAAGGCCCAGGTCTATGTAGTTATTCCCGAGTGTTTTACCATAACAGCTATTTGCCATTTTTGTAAAAGAAATAAGATTTTGCTGGCTCAAACTAAAAAGATTATTGTTTCAGAGAGGTATCTAGCATGTGCATATAAACCCCATGGCTCCCAAGAGTGAGAATTGTTTACCTGCATTGCTATCTGACAAGGGCAGCTTGTCTCGTGTCCACTGAGCCTTCAGGGAGCTTGTGTCTTGAAAGGTTGGAGAATAAAGGAGATTCAATCTGTCCCACTTTGTCCCAGGGTTGTAAATGTCATTGATATAAGACATCTATGCCTTGGATCTCCGCACCTTAAATTATGTTCCCTGCTTTTGGAAAGAAATGTTTGTATCCCACAATAAAGGCAAAACAAGACACTTCATTATCTCTTCTTCAATAAGGCATGATCTTTGAAAAGATATCTAGGAAACACAGGGAATGTTTGTTATCAATAAAGGTGCTCAGTGGACTTTGATGAATTAAAGTGCCCAGGGGATGTCACGGAACATATCCTTTCTGCTCCTCTAGGGACTACCGGAGCATTGCCTGAAACTAGATAACTGTTCAGACATTGTAATGCCAGATGCCTCCCTTTAAGATTTATTTCTGTGAACTGGCATTAATGGTTGATACAGGTGTTTTGCAGTGGAACAGTTCACATGCTGCTTGGGGATTTTGGGATATGATTTGTTTATTTTCGTGACAGAGGTAAGTCAAAGCTTTGTACTGCATTGGCAGTTGGTGTTAAATGAATCTCTACCCTTGGGCTAATAATGCCAATTACAGTGCAAGATCACCTTTTGCAAAGACATTTTTTGTTTTTTTACATACATGTTGCAATTTTCACTCATTTAAACCCACATAACATCAGCTCCAGATAAACAGTGCACTCCCAGAGCAGCAGTGTTTATGGGGGCAGCGTTTGGGCAAGAGAAGAGTTGTCCGCCTTTAGGAGAGCCAGCCCTCTATTTTGTATGAGAACGGAGCTTTGGGGAGATTCTTGTAGCACAGAATATTTGAACCCCTGGATGCAACATTTAGCAGTTAAATAAACAGTGAAAACAAAGTTCAAATATCATATTAAAATAAAATATGAAAATTTATTTAGGCTTTCAGCATATTTGCCTGCAAGTATGTGTATTACTTGTACATGTATTTGTATGTGGTGTTGGTGGCGCATTTACTTTTTATTTTATTTTATCCTAATTTTTTTGGCAATTTATTTTCTATTACATTTTTTTCATTGAGCTTTCACCACTTATGTTGCATCATAAGGACATAGATAGATGGAATTCATGGAACCACTAAGTGTCTATAAGACCCCTGGTCCCTTCTCTACCTCTAACTTCATGGAGTTCCCAATCTATTGCTTGCTAAATTCTGCCAGCCTAGTCAGAAATCTGACAGCTAACTAGGAGGAATTACAATTATACGTTAAGAGCCAGAGTTATGAAATAACACATTTATCCAACATATTCCCCCTGAGATAGGTGCACTTGGTACAGCGTTGCCTTTATCAGCTGGTCCAGGAGGTTAGCATAATATTGTCCGGTTATACTAGAGCCCTGAGGTAGGTAGTACACCAACAGAATACTGTCTTTGTCCGAGAAAACGGACGCCAAGACTTTTTTGGCCGATATCTGGGTGCGGAACTTCTTCTTCGACCTGCTGTGACGCCATTCCTTTGACTGTTCCTTGGTTTCAGGATCATAGATGTGGAGCCAGGTTTCATCCTCAGTCACTAACCTAGCGAAAAAGTCCTGTGCTGACGCCATTCCTTTGACTGTTCCTTGGTTTCAGGATCATAGATGTGGAGCCAGGTTTCATCCTCAGTCACTAACCTAGCGAAAAAGTCCTGTGCAGCTTCAAAATGGGCCAAAACGGCTTTGGATGCTTTAACTCGTTCCTTCTTCTGATCACTGTTCAAACATTGTGGCACCCACTTTTCTGAAAGCTTGCGCATGTCTAGGATAGTGATGATAACAAACCCAACACACTCCCGTGAAATGTCAGGTATCTGGGCTATCTTTTTTGCGGATATGTGCTGGTGTTCGATAATCAGCTCATGGACAGCATTGCAGGTTGCCAGGTCAGTTGAAGTTGGGGGGCGCCCACTGCGGGGCTCATCTTCAACGGTGAAATGTCTTAAACAAGATATCCAGGTTTTGACAGTGCTGTCGGAAGGACACTTCTCCCCAGTGTTTGTTATATCTTAGTGTGATTGTCCTTTGCTGTCTCTGCCTGGAGAAACAAAAACTTTGCAACTCCAACGACGTGAAACTTGCTTGTGCCTCTGCCATCACAGCTTCTCACTAAAAGAAAAAACAGTTTTAAGAATCGCAAAGACCTGATGTTTGCACTGTTACATACTAAGACATTAGGCTGTCATATGCCACCACACTCATTTTTCTATTTCATCTGGAAGGGGGCAAAGCCAGGAACTTCTCAGCACCCCCTTGTATATGCAAAGAGTTTACACATCCTACTTATGTTCATGTGTTTCTTCTGAGAACTCTGAATTCTCCAAAACTTCAAAAAAACATGCAGTTAGGGTAATTAACTCCCTTGAAACTGCCCCTGGTGCATGGGTAAATTAAACACAGCACAAGCATAAATTTAAAAAGGAAAAATAAAACTAAAAAATATATAGCAGGGCCTGATAATTTTAGGCCCCTGGATTGTGCTAGGGACCTATCTAGGTCTAGGACCTATCTTGAATAAATAGTTTTAGGCTAAGTATATTTGGTCAATTTGAGGGTGATCAGACTACAAAGTCCAGAGACAAGTACTGGAGCCCTATCTCCATCCATTGCTTTTATTTATTTTTTTAATCCCACAAGCTACAATCCTGGGAGGGCCTCCTAAACTGTTTTTCTGATCACAGTTCCAATTAGATGAATAGAACTTCTGCTTTGCATTACACTCAAAGCAATTTAATGTAAATGTACACCCTGGATTCATTGTTTGTTTAATTCACAATTAAGATAGGGAGTGGGCTACTCTGACTCCCTGGCGAAAAACTGGCTCATGGTGCCTTTGATTGCTTTTGTACATTATTGACACTGTTAAGTTAGAGTAGATCTGCCATTATGGAAATATTGGGGCTCCCAAATTCTGATCTTGCTTAGATGTGCCTGGTTTTATTACATTTAAATAACAGACCTGCAACTGTAACTGAACATCAGGAATGCATTGCCATGCAGGGTTTGTCAAAAACTACCTTCATATTTCTCTTATGACAGTTTTATTTTAAGATTTATATTTGCCATTAAAACACAATTGCACAAAACACCTCTGACTAACTACAGTATTTGCATCCAACTGACCAACTATCACAGCCATTTGCATAACTACGTTCACTGCCACTGTCTTAATTTTTTTTTGCCCTTAAATAAATTTGCTATACATATGACTGCATTGCTTGTGTGCATTTCGGAACAGTTTAAAATCAGGTTGGACAGCTATAAATTTTACTACTACTAATATTTTTTTCAATAATTCGTACCTATACTTCTGGCAACAAAGTCTGCATTCATACCACCAAGCCACCAACACACATGCTTTAATTCATCAAAATATTATTTGTTACTGTGATAGCCTGAAAGCACAGAAGCAGCACCTAACAATAATGCCTGCGGCAGGTTCTGTACCATTATTACACCATGTGACCCAGAGCTGCCTGGAATTGAATGCCAGAGCACAATATGGCACATTAGCCATTCATTGTTTTTACTTGTTGCTTTGGGTTGCTCTTAAATTGTGCTTGAATACACTGTGTGGGCGCAGTTAACAAAGGCTTATATATCATGAAGCATTCTACCGCATGCTGATCCTGTGTATTCTAGCCACTTAACAATTTTTCCTAAAATTTTAAATCACTAAGGTTATCAGGCATGCATGAAGCAGGAGCAAACCTTTCCACTCCACCTGTTTGCTAACAATACAATTATTTTCATCGGGTCTGCAGCCCAAATAAGCATATCAAATTTATTCATAGATGTTCTGATTTCTGAAACAGGATTTCTTTCACAGCTGGGATGAGCAAATCAGAGCTCCATTGTCCACCGAATCACATTAAGGGAAAACTAATATGAAAGCCGATATTGCTGATACAGCTCCTTAAATCAGGGCCATTGTGGAATGTCCTGATTCCTGGGTGCAAAAAAAACAGAATGAAAGTGTCTGGGAAAAATGTTTAACCCTTGTTTTCCTGAAACCTTTAATGTACCAACATTGAATGTGAATTTTTTTGCCCTCAGTAAAATTCAGCGGCAATAAATCTTGAAGGGATATTACAGGTTTTCTGGGATTATAGAGTTATATATATTCATTATGCAGTGACTTTACTGTGATTACATCTGGTTTCAGTTTAAAAATGTTTTTATTTACCTCTAGTGGAAAATACATTCTCAGTCCAAATGCAGGGAATATTTCACTTTTTACAAAACAGCTTGAGCACATTTAGGTGTGTGATCGGCATTGCTTTATATTAAGAACTTTTTTTTTTCTTTGATCATGTTTTTAAATGTTTCCCTTTAAAGCATGGCTCTTCCTATCTGATTGCTGTAGCAAGTTTGATTAACATCTGCAGACCCCTGGGATACCAACACCATATATTTCAGGAGGTAGCAGAATCAAAATTTTTGGTGCCAGATCTTACTGTGTCTATGCACAAGATCTGGCACTGGAAAGTTTGACATTGCTGCCATAAACAATAAAAATAATTATTAATGCTTGCTCCTTTTTTGACACTCATATAAGACCCTGTTTCTTTATATATGAGTTTCTTTCCACACTAGAATTAAACTGAGATGCTTGCTTAATCTTGCTGAAGCACATTACGTGATGGTGAATCAACCACTGCTTTTAAAAAGAAATAGTCCTAGAAGATTCAGAATGTTTTATATAAATAAAACACTTTGGTGCAGTTTTTAGCATGAATTTGGCAACTTTTGGTGGTCTAGTAATCTGAAATCTTTCTGGTGGAGAGTCAATTACTGTCATTCAAACACATGTACCTGGAAGACTCTCCACCAGAGAATGTTTCAGTGAATGTCAGATTCACTGCTTTAAAAAAAAACCCTTAGTGAGCCCAATATTTGCCAGTGCCCTTAAGATTTTAGCCATTTGCTTTACAATATGTACCTCATCTCTGGTGCGGCACCCTCAGTTAATGGTTTTTGTTGCTCTTGCAGATGAATTAACACTTGACTTTCCATGATGGTAAAAGATAAGCACAAGGTAATTTTAACCTTGCACATAGAAAGCACAATCAGGCTGCTAGGTAGTAACATCTTGGGGTGGTATAGGAATTTTTGGTGTGTTTAAAGGGGGGGTTCAGCATGCTCTGAAAGTCTTCTTGTAGGTTACCACTCTGCAAATGCATGGGTAGGAAATATTTTACTTAAGACAATGAAAATCCTTAACAATATATGTGTAAGATTTCCAATCATGTAAAAACAGATCCCTTATTTTATCTGCGGATAATTGGATCATTGAAGATTCTCAATTGCTGTAGCAAATAAGTCCAACTTTATAAGTTTATTTCTACCTAGGCATTTTTGGCTGATCTAGCTAATGATAGCTCCATCTAAAATTCAGGAGCAGTGTAACAAACTTAGAACTCTAATAAATAAGCTGAGAGGAGTAAATAAAAGAACTTGCCAAGTTAATTACTGCTGTAAAGGTGATTGGAAAAGTGTCATCAATGTGTGCTTCGTTACTCCTTCTCTACCAATTACTCACATCACATGCAAAAGCTGAGATGTAAAAGACACTATCTTGTGTGCTAAAATATTCCTGGATCCTTTGTGTCCTGTGCCCTTCTATAACAAAGAACACAATTTTTGTTTTATATACCTAGTGAGATTCACCAACCCTCTGATGTGACAGCCTGCAAGCAATAACCTAAAACAACTGTGAAATATCCCCGTTCAGTGCTGCAAAGTCTTAAGAAAAACAGGAGCATTAAATCTACATATTTCCTTGTGGCAGCAAACCATCTATTTTTAAATACCATCTAATAAACTGGTAGTCATGATCCAAGACATGCTAATCTGACACAGGAATGTTTGATGACCTATGAAAATATGACAAAGAAAATATGTTTAATAGCTCAAGCCATGTGGTGCTTAGGATGAGTTTAAAGTAGAATTGTGCATACGTGTGTGGCATTAACTAATTGCATATTGTGAGATTTAGCCAAAAATTGAGAGCTTTTCTAGAAACTCAGTCCACTGAAGAACATATGTTTTAGAGCTCCTGCTCACTTTTATTTGCACGTATAGAGGTTTTCAGCATTTCTCAGATGGAGTTAGGTTCTCAGTCTTTTGGCTATTTGGCTTGCTTAGATCATCAGTCTGCCTCAGCACAAACAGACAGGCCTGTAAACATGCTTATTTAGTATTTGTCTACACAAGTGTTTCTCAACTAGGGTTCTGTGGAACCCTAAGGTTCCTCCAGAGGTTACTAGGAGTTCCTTGACCAATGGGCAATTTCTAAATCTCAGGTCAGTTTAAGTGACATCAATATTCTTTTGGGCTATGGGTGGAATTCTTCCCACTGGTCAGCAATGTAAGAGGCATTCTTCCGACTGACCAGCAAACTAATGTGGCATAATTATGGAAGGGGTTCCCTGAATTTCAGAAAGTTATTTTAAGGCTTTCCCTTTAAAACACTGGTCTACGCACATGCTGCCCTTGCAATGATCTGCTTACTTTGGAGGTAGAACTGACCTACCTAACTCCATTTAGTCCAACGCCTGATTAGAGACCCTTTAACTTCTGAATAAATCCAAACTAAGAAACTGTGGAAGCTACAATTGCTAAGCTTTCCTTGTTATGCTCTTCCATTAACTTCATGACTTTCTGGAGAACATACCTGGAATACATATGCAGATCAATAGTTTTGAATTCTCTTTGACATTTTAATCTCCATGTTTAATCTTCAAGGCCAGTGACTCAGATACAGGTCAGCAATGGGTGGCTTTGTTAATGATAGACTTCCATTAACCCCTTGCACACAATTATCTGCAGTTTAAAAATTTCAGAGGTTAATCTCCTGTTGCTACAATTCAAAATCATTGTGGAAGGCTGGTGGAAATGTTGATTCAGTAATATATGCATTTTGTACAATTTGTAAATGTTAAACTTCTATTCTTATGGAAACTACAAGGACAAAACTTTTTTTTCCCCCAGCAATAGTTGAGTTGAATATATGTGTCACTTCACTTGGACAGCAGGGGACTTTGATTTCACAGTCTTTTGTAGTTCCATAAAGGATTTTTTCAAGTTAGTGTTACCTTTTATGGACAAGCTTCAAAGTTTTTCATACATATTGTAATTCCATATTGTTCCAGGCCAAAGAGCTTTTATATCTACAAGACTGCTCGAGTATTAAAATAATCCATGTAGTCAGGAGTTTACTGCCATCATACTCCTTTTTCATATGCATCATTCTGACATGTAAGTCTACACTCTGAAGAAAAAGGTAAGATATTTAGTTACTATGCTGAGCTGTTAAAAAGAAAATTACACACAATAAAGATTTTGGCCCTTTAAATCACTTACAACTCCCGGGAACCATTTATGTCTACGCAGAATGATGGGTGTTTGATAATAGACAAAAAATGTAAAAGCAAGCAAGCTATTTTCCATTTTAGCCTTCATTCCCCTTGAATGGCTGTCACTGTATCAGTTTATCTGCATGAGATCTTTATTGTGTAAAGAATCAGAGTATATCATTGTCATTCAGTTGCACTGAGAAATTATTCTAATTTGTTTGTGACAAATGTAGAGGACTCTATTTTTCAGTGTAGAAGAATAACAAAAACGTTTTAGAAGAGGATTTTAAGATCTTTTACCTTTTTTGCTTTGTATTTTATTTCTCACCTTTTGCCAGTTATCAGTGTGAAGTATCAAATATCTTCCCAGTATTTTGCCTTTTTTTTGTATTTAATTTATGAAGTATATGCCTAGAGCTTGTACAAAGGCGCCCATTCAGTGATTCTTCACTTACAGAGGCTGATTTCTAAAGCTCTCCAAGGCTGGGGATGATATACTTCAGTGAGACTGGGTGATCCAGAAAACCTAGAATTGATTTCTTAAAATGTATTTGCTATTTGTTAGCAAATGTTTTTAATCCTGGACCATATTCATTCCAGGTTTGCTGGATCTTTCAGCTTCACTGATGAAAGTGAATCCTCTACATCCTTGGAGAACTTTAATAATTCAGGGCTATTGTGTGTTGAACTTAATGTGCTGTGATGGAAAATCAGAATGACGGCCCAGAGAGGAATGATGTGGCTGTGGCACTTGGGGCTGTGGAAGAGTTTGGGCAGTTGTGCCCAGGGAAATGATGGATGGGCCACGGGAGTCCTAAGTTAGCCCTACATAGGGGCCCAATGTTGGCTACATTTGACACTGTATGTGTACAGTTACCCAACAAGCAAAATGACCCCATGGCCATAGAAAAGACCATTCAAAGCTCACTTTTCTTATGGTGTTATAAGTGTTTAATGTACAGCGCTGCGTAATATGTTGGCGCTATATAAATCCTGTTTAATAATAATAATAATAATAATAATAATTGACAAGGGTGCACAGATGAAAGGCCCTATACCAAAACCATTAGTAGGACACTTGTTTGTATATTCTGATAATATGCTATTTTGAGCTAGTCATAGGGCCGTTTTTATGTTAGATCTTTTCCATGCAGAATTGTAAACCAGTTTTCTAATATTTCTGATAATTTTCGGTTTCAGTTCTCACATATCTACTGTTTTTATTAAAGCAACTGCCTTTTCTGGTGTTCTGGTTTCTGGATCTCAGGAGGCCTTCATACTACAGATTCTATTTTACAGTCTATCTAGTATGTTAGTGATGATTGTTGGGGGTAGAGATGGCATTGCAGTTAAAATTGAAACATTGTATCTTGTTTTATCTTTAATAAAGGACCCAAATAAGCTTGGTTTCCACACAACATATTCTTATACAATATTCAATCAAATGAATGACTTCAAGGTAATCAACACATTTTATATGATGTATTTCATTCAAAAGCCACACTTCTGTAATTCTAAAACGTAGGCCTGTTCTTAATGTCCTTTTAGTGCCAATTACACAGCAATATTCCTATTACCAAGAGAAGAAAGGCATTTCCTCCTGTAGCATATAAAGGTTAACTTCTGCTTCAGAACATTTGCAAATATGCCCCATCCTTCCCTCTTGAGATAGGCGATCTAAATTGAGCTATTTTTTTCTGTCTTTTCTTGTGAAACACAATAACTATTAATACACTGGAATAGCGTAATATGTCCATTGGTCTGAAGCGAAGAGGCTTTTATAGATAATGGAATTCCCGATAATAAAACATTACCTTCTACAAGCACATGTGCATACATTGCTGATCTAACTGCTCATGCGTGTAGCAAATGATTGAGCATCCATCTAAAATGGCTAGGGGAGTGACTATCCACATAATAAAATGCCTGTAGCACTATGTGAATAAAAGACTCCAATTATACATTCTGAACACTTCATTTTTTTTCTTCAAGCAGACCTAGGCAGATGTCAATAATGCATAGATTTACATTGTTTGGCTCTTTTTGTCTACTGAGTGATCAACAAAGCCTACTTTGTCTTGTACTTTTATTTTAACAAATGCAAGAAAAGCAATACAATATTTTATGGAGCAATTTGTTCTACCCAGAACCTCCTGAGGCTTCAAGTGCTGGCACTGCATTGCTGATCCAGATGTGATCAGAAAAACTTGGACTTAGTTAGAATAAAAGTTGAGTTTTTAACAAATTAATTCAGCGTATAAGAGCGCTAGTCCAGAACCAGCACAAATGCTGAAAAAGGCTGTTCAGGTCGCTCCCCCATATTAAAAATAGCTTGCATAGACATTTAGTACAGAGCATGCAACATCACAGATTAGTTTGCCCTAATACTATGTGACACTGATAAATTTTTCCTTCTATCATTGGCTGTTGCATAGTCAGTTTTTTGTCCCTTCTGCCACAGATAATCTCTTTTGTTGAGCTGGCTCATATTAATGTTCATCTGCTGCTATGCGTCTCATTGCATTTGTTTCTGTGGTGCCTACATTTTGTATACTGTTTATTTGGCAGTTTTCCGTGAAGCCTCCCGGATTACATGCACAACTCTTGTCTGACATACAACGCATATACATGTTGATTTTGGAAATCCGTGCTCAGATCAGGTTCTGTGAATTAGAATACATTTTAAACTAGGTAGGTCATAGCACATTACTGGTGCATTTATGCATTTATGGTGGGTCTTCTAGCCTCACATTTTGTAATACTCACATTTAGAGTCTCTAATACAAGGTGGCAAATGTACAAGGACTTGCAAGGATCTTTATATAAATATACTGTATTGTATGAGTGAGCAACTAATTTAGAGTGGCTTCGTTCAAGACATCATGACATTGACCCCTACACTACGGCTTATGACCTGGCCTACAATTGCCAGCATAGTAGATACAGGACTGGCTGGCTCTTTTATTCAGAACTTTAGTAAAAATAAAATAAACTCAGTAATATAAATGTTGAATAACTGAATACTTTGGGTTGCAATGTGTGGCATTTATGTATTGTAAAATACATATATTTGCAATGCAAACTGTATTTCTGCCTAATCATTTACTATAATTTAATTTTAACACCTTGCTACTCCTGCACCCAGTCACTAGAGAGGTGGTCTTTTGTGGAATAAATGTCAGGTAAATCTGGAAGATAGAGGGAGACCTGCCAAAGAAAATTAGTGTGTAAATCAGTAAAAGGGCTGAAAGGCCCAGGGGTCTCATGGACTAGACTACTAGTAGAGGAGAAGACCAAGAAAATATTCTAAGTCCTGAGAGGCATTCCTGAATTCCTGTGGAAAACCTGATGTGAGAGGGAGCCCTCAAGAGGATGCAATAGAGTACAGGAGCAAGTACTAATAATTCGGTATTGTCATAAAATGGGTTACCCACTACACCAGAAGTGGTGGATTTTGGTCCACAAAGGTGGATCTGGAACTTGCCCTACTTGTATCTTAGTCCATAAATGAAGAGTCCTTTGAGCCTTGAAATATGTGGTTTCAGTGCCCTGCAGTTTGTAAACTGCCTTTTTGGACATTTGAGTTTGATCAGTGAAACCCCTAGACTTAATCTGCTAACTGAGCCTGTCTATTTAATAATTTATTCAGCAAACCTGAAATGGATCTGGTCAAGGATTGAAAACATTTGCTAAAATATAGCAAATTAATTTTAAGAAATGTATTCCAATTTTGCTGGATCACCCAGACTTACTGATAAAACTGTATCATCTCAAGCCTTAGTGAGCTTTAATAAATCAGACCCATTGGGCCTGATTTATGAAAGCTCTTCAAGGATGGAGAGAATACACTTTCAGAAGTGAAGCTGGGTGATCCAGAAAACATGGAATGGATTTTTAAAAATCATTTGCTATTTCCTTGCAAACACTTTGAATCCTGGACCAGATCCATCCCAGGTTTGCTGAATCACCCAGCTTCACTGATGAAAGTGTATTCTCTCCAGCCTTGGAGAGCTTTCATAAATCAGGGCCATTGTGTCATTACTGCTTTGAAATGGAAGCCTTGACTGCTGTCAGTTTGGGTAAAAAATCTGTCCATGATTTTCTTGTGAGCTTTAAGTATTTTTGAGCTTCCCTCCCTGGGTGGGCTAGTTATTTACCATTCGTATCCTGAGATGGAGCAGTCAGCAGTCAATTACCTGTTGTCATTTTTATAGCTTTCATGATAGCTCTATGGATGAATACATACCTACTCTAATTTTTTTTTAGCAGGGCTAATTTTAGGGCCCGCCTTGAATTTATCTAGTTAGGTCCAGAGAGTGGGTGTGGAAAGGGATTAACCTATTCATTTTCTGCAATGGAGCTATCAAGAAAAGACAGCTTATGGCAGGTAAGTATTACATTTTCAGTTTTGTTTTGCTCTGTTCACAATGTGCAACTCATCGTTCTCAAAATAAA
The DNA here is from genome assembly GCF_032062135.1 of Pyxicephalus adspersus. Lineage (NCBI taxonomy): Eukaryota > Metazoa > Chordata > Amphibia > Anura > Pyxicephalidae > Pyxicephalus > Pyxicephalus adspersus. The sequence continues at coordinate 95,606,471 of NC_092858.1, read as the reverse complement.
TTTTTCCTTGAGATGTGGGAAACACACCTTTTCATATTGGCTGAGCAGTATCAAAAATGAAGGGTAGAATCAAAAGATCTTTTATGGCAAGGAAAAATAGCTTTTACTCTTGGCATTTTTGTACAGTATCTGTTTTCTGGATTTTTTGTCAAAATTAATTGAAAAAGTATACCAGGCAACTATGAACACTGTACCCTGACCTGTGTTATGCTGTAATCGCTGCTTCCATGGTGCTATAGCTGAATGTAGTCAACAGATTAACTAGTTAGGAACCTAGATGGCTTTGGAATTACCCTGGAATTTTTACCGGTTTGATGCCCTCAGGTGTTAACAGAGGAAATGGCCCTGGATCATGATATAGTATCAAAGCTTGGTAAAATGTAAACGAAATACTTATATGGTAAAAAGATACCAGCTAGGGATAAAGAGTTTGATTTACTAAAGGGATATAGGCTGTTAAAGCGTACCTAAACTCAGAATTTTTACTTTACATAAAAGGGTAGACCACCAGAGCATCTCGGGCATGTGCAGAAGGAGCCCTTTTATCAATAGAAAAAAAATTGCCGATCTCATGCATGTGCAGATTTTTTCCCAATCTACTTCACCTGATCTGCAAAATCGGGTGACCCAGGAAGAAGAACCTGTAAGTAGAAAGATGTCGGCACCAGACGCTCCCTCAGTGTTGAGTCGAGGACAGATACCAGATTGACACAGGACCCGATGGAAGAAACCTCACAACACATAGACTGATCTGTGGGTAAGTGTGATTTTTTTGTTTTGGGTTTAGTTCCGCTTTACCTTAGCAAAATTAATATTCTGGAATGAAATTATTGTACAATTAAATGATCTAATAATACAACTAGTTGATGTAAAATCATCTCAGATCAAATTTAGAAAATATGCTTATTTCTCTATTATCATAAACAGTACATGTTTCTATTCATTAATATATGTAATGGCAAATCGATTGCTGAGGCCTGAAACATGGCAAAAATGTTTCGGAGCTTAACTAGATAAGTTTAATGAGTTTATAAAGACACATAAATAAACCTCTATAGTAATTATTATTATTATTATTATTATTATTAATAAACAGGATTTATAGAGGGCCAACATATTACGCAGTGCTGTACATTAAATAGGGGTTGCAAATGACAGACTAAAACAGACAGTGATAGAGGAGGAGAGGACCCTGCCCCGAAGAGCTTAAAATCTAGTAGGTGGGGGAATTTACACACAATAGGAGGGGGATATGTAGTGGTGGGAAGTAGTGATGGTTTCAAAAGAAAAAGATGGGTAGTCAAGTTTGAAAAAATAGGACATGGAAGACCATTCCAGAGAGTTAGGGCAGCTCAAGAAAAGTCTTGTATCCATGCGTGTGATGAGGTTATGAGTGAGGAAGTCATTAGTAGTAGAGGAGCGGAGAGAGCGGCTGGGAGAGTACTTTTTTACCAGGTCAGAAATGTAAGTGGGACAATAACTGTGAAGGGATTTGAAGGCAAAACACAGGAGCTTAAATTTGATTCTAAGGTGAAATGGAACCCAATGTAGAGATCTGCAAAGAGATGCAGCAGAAGAGGAGTGGTGGGAAGAATGGATGAGTCTGCTTGCAGCATTCATAATAGATTGTAGAGGAGAGAGTCGGGTTAGTGGAATACCAGAGAGGAGGATGTTACAGTAGTCCAGACGGGAGATGATAATAGCATGTACAAGGAGTTTGGTGGTCTCAG
>NC_092858.1:95586339-95604110 GCF_032062135.1 Pyxicephalus adspersus | reverse complement strand
GAAAAGTTGCCTTGAGACTTAGCTCTGATGAGGTCATCGGCCACTTTAGTAAGGGCTGTTTCAGTGGAGTGGGCAGCTCTAAAACCAGACTGGAGAGGGTCAAGGAGAGAGTTGGTGCTCAGGTAATCGGTAAGTCTTTTGTGGACAAGGCGTTCAAGAAGTTTAGAGACATATGGGATAAGGGAGATAGGTCGGTAGTTAGAGGGTAGGGAGGGGTCCAGTGAGGGTTTTATTAGGATTGGGAGAATTATAGCATGTTTAAAAGCTGAGCGGTATTTACCAGTAGAAATAGTAATAATCCAATGTACCTTTTGTGGTCTTTTAATTATTAAAAGCAGAATATAAAAAGTAAACATGACAAACAATACATATGGGAGTTGAAAAATACACAATAAGTTAGTTTATTTTGTCCTTTTCCCTGAATAAATGTGTGCATTTTATCTAGTTTTAGTAAGTGTAGCAATAGGTAAAAATTAAAGTAGATGTAAAGCTAAACTGTATGCCATTTAGTTAGCGTAATGAACCAATGCAACTTATTTGAATCAGGAAAATTCTGTTTTTATCCCAGTACATCTTTTTTGCATCTCAGCACATCTAACCTCCTCTTTAGCCTCTTCCTGTCTACATGAACATTATCTAGATGCAGGTCTATGTGATTGTTCATGGCAAGCTATCTGATGGTGTGAACAGCAACTGCCTGTGCAAGCAGTGCAGACGTAGCCACTTGCAGTCTTCATTTAAAGGGCATGTGACAAGATGACAACATAGGAGAGCAACTGGAAGACAAGGACAGAGCACTATCACTTTATACCAGAATGTGTCTCAAGAAGGACCTTCATGGCAGGATCTCCAGATATTATAAACTAGCATAAGAAAAGGGTTATCACAAACAATGTATTTTTGTCTTAGTGGATAGACCCCGTTCACTCTCCATTTATGTGATTAAAAATAATACAATTTGCACGAGGTATAGAGCATTTTTTCTATCTGATTATGTTCATACTTGTGTGCCCTTTCCTATAAGACATCAACTACTTACACTAGCAACTTCTTTTTCCAGGTGGCATTCAGGTGCACAGCTTTGTCCTTTTTATCAAGAGCAGAAAAGTTGCAGTTGCCCCCCAGATATCCACTGGGCCCTAGGGTGCAGTCTAGCTTTCCTTTGCTGGTTTTGGAGAGGAGTATGGAGGGTATAAAGGTTGGATGTGGAGACAAGGAATATGGAGGGCATGACAATAGATGGTAAATGCAGGAGAAAAGTGTGGAGAATATGTCATGGACAGTATGTTCATGAGAAGAGTGTGAAGGGTATGACAGTTGACAGTATGTACTACCATCACTCTTACTCATTAATGTATTAAAGTCCCAATAAAAAAACATTTGCAGATGCAACCACAGTGCTTAAAGGTAACAGAGAGTCTTCCTAAACTGAAAGTAGATAAAAAGGGTAGTTGGAAGGGCCATGTCACAGCTGCCTTGGATGCTGGTATGTGAGGTGTACACAGGGTAGGATATGAAGGAAACAACAATCAGAAGAACAGTGTACTGGAGGTATCATGTGAAAGTGGGATTGAGTTTAAATGCTGTAAAGCAGTGGTTACCAACTTTTCTGACAACACGGCCCAGTAACATTGAATAAAATTTTGCCACGGCCCAGGGTAGGGGGGTTACAGATGTCACAACAACTTCACTGCTCTGCTATTCTCAGCAGCTTTGCTACCTGTCGGCATACTAGCTGAGAACTGCAGAGCAGTGTAAGAGAGCTAGAGTGATGACAGTGTGATGGAGATGCTGAGACATACATACACTGCAGAGCAGTGTAAGAAGGGCCTCCGGCTCTCCTGCTACCTGCGGTTCTGTCTCCTGTCATCTGTGACCCCCAACTCACTGGCCATGACCAGTGCTGGTCCACGGGTTGGAATACTGTGCTATAAAGGATGGAGAGGATAGGTTCACAGCTATTTTTTAAAATATTGAAATTGACATTACACTGTGATTTAGCAAACTAAATGACCTATATACAGTGAACAAGCTGTATTCCAGGAAATGGTGGTATTAATTTACAAATATTACCATTTTTCTGGTGAACAGCTTGTTTGCCAGCTTCAAAAAGAAGCAATCAGATGTGAAGCTTTTACAGCAGCACTGCTACTTTAACTGAGAAGTATAGTGATTGTCATTCTAATAAAGTGTCAATCCACCTGTTTGCCATTCTATAGTTCACCAGAAAGCGTTCCCAACATTGAAAATGAGGACTATCATTGGACACAAAGGAGATCAGCAGTGTTTGTTTTAAACACAACCATTTTGTAGTATGGTAATCAATCACTGATAACCTTATAAAATCTCCCTATTATAAACATGGTGATTTGAAAAGTGTCAATTAGAAAAAATAGGTCAATAAAGAAGTGTTGATCTAAATAGCCCTTAAATGGCATTCAGTTAAGGTTTGGATCTACATCATCATCCCCACACATGTCCCATTTAACAGATTTGTTTTGTTAGCTTTCAAGAAACAAATAAAATTTAAGGTTCAGTGGTGAAAGTGTCATCATCTGTTAAGGTTGGGACTCTGGGGAAGATTTTCAAGTTCTTTCTTAGCCAGCACACAGCCATTTGGCAAGTAGCCAGATATTTCCATAGAATAATCAATTATTGCATATGATTTTTACAATTTTTAGTAGTGGTCTACTAATCATGATCTTATGGAATCTCACATGCACAACATGGTAATATTATAAAAAGCAATTTGTAATCAAAGTGTAAATAAGAGACAGAATCAGGGCTAGCATCATTGGCTAAAAAAGCAGTGAACCCTGCCAGGAGGCAAAGACTTTTAAAAGTAATGTATGTCTCTGTAACGGTAATAACCCAGGGAATATTGATTTTAGTCAGTGACCTTCAAAGGGATGTAGGAAGATTTAGACTTTAATTTCAAGAGGAATAATAATTATAAATAATTACTATATTTATTTCAAGGAGTTAATATTTATTTTGGCTGAATGCATGAAACATAAGAAAACTGGGTACATGTCCTTTAATTTTAATGCCCGCTAATTTACAGAACAGAATTTACTAGGCGCTTTGGGACACTGAGTCTGTATTTGGGTCACTTTGATCCTTGGATGCAGTGAGGCATACTCAGCATAATGTCATTTATGTCTGTAACATAAAAAAAATTATCCAATTACTTTGCTTAGCTTCATAACATCTGCTAATCAGATGGAAAAGACAGCCACAAAAAAGTCAAAGTCACTAATAAAGTGTGTGCCATATGACATATGACACTGGATAAATTAGATTTATGAACATAAATTAGCATAAAACAATTAGGCACGCCTTGTTAGGAAAAAAAGATGTACTACTAGTTTATAAATAAAAATAATATTACCAAAAACTGTCAATCTTTCGTGTTTAAAAGAAATATATTCAGAAGTGCAAGTGAGGAGTTCTTGCATATCCCTGTATAATGCTTTGGACAGCAAGGAATAATGGGATAAGACTACATAATTTGGTATTGTTGGGTCTAGACTAAGTTACATCACGTATTATTTGTGTAAAGAGCTGTGCAAAATGTGAGCACTATATAAATACAACATAATAATAATAATTACAATTTGGTAAAGCAGTAGTGCCTGCATTGGTTTTGGAGACATTTCTCAATATTTTCTGTCCTAATAACAAAACAGGTGGTTTTGGAAATTCAGGCATAGACAAACAAAAGTTCTATACCCTACTTCGCTGTTTTCAGGGACATGGGTTAAAACCGAATAACTCTATTCTTTTTTCACACATAGTTCATGGGTTTTTGTACAGGAGGTAGTTTGTTAAAGGACAAACATCAAAACTAATAACATAAAACTGTTACAATATCATATTTGCTCTGACCTTAGATACAGAGGCAATAGCATTGTAAAGCCAAGAGATCCTCTCTTTGGGAGGTGTGGTTAGTGGAGGGAGGAATTTCTACTAAGGGGCAATCTTAGGTTAGGGAGGGGAATGTTTGTACTGGAATGCAGGCTTTTGAGGGGAGATATGTGTTTCTCCTGACCTCTGTACTCTGTGTTACACACCACTGACCTCTGCACTTTACTCTCTTCTGACCCTTAGGCTACATGCACATGTTTTGTATTTGGAAATGATCGAATAACTGAAAGATGAATGAACGAGCGCTTTATATACAGCGCTGTTCTGTTCTATAGAGAGGGGAAGAGAAGAACTAGTGAGTGGTACCCCACTGCGCCCCACTTCACCAGGACGGATCTATGAATGACGTCGGACCGCCTTTGTGTAGATGTCAGATTCTCATTGTCGGCCGAGAACGATCTAATGTGTATACATAGCTTAACACTCCCTATTTAATGTACAGCGCTGCGTAATATGTTGGCGCTATATAAATCCTGTTTAATAATAATAATAATAATAATATTAATATTAATAATAATAATAATATACTCCTGACCTCTTTATTACTTACTACTGCACTCTGTGTGGCGTATGACTGACCTCTGCACTTTATGTTGCTCTACTAACGTCTGTACTCTGTTTTTTCTTCACACTTTGTGTTACTTACTCCTGTCTTATTCCCCATACATTTTACTGACTTTATCACACTGCATTATTTACTACTGAGCTCTGCATTCTGCATAGCATACTTTTGGCCCTTGCATTGTATATTACATACTACTGATCCTCGAACTCTACACATACATACTAAATTACTGTCTACTAACCCATGCACTATGCATTATTCCTTTGACCACTGCTTCTGTCTGTTTTATATTCTAAACATGTATGCAATGCCAGGGTTCCAATTTTTAAAAACAATTTTAAAGTGATAGTAAATTTTTTTTGTTGGTATAAAGACATTTGTGGCACATGTATGCTGTGTATACAATAGGTGTAATGTATTTAGAATCTCCAATACTGGTAAAAATAGACTATTGTGAGAGAGTCATCCAGCAAACCGGCAATTTATCTTGTCCAAAATTGAAAACATTTGCCATAGAAAACATAGAAAAAAAGATTAAAAAAAAAATAATTCTAGATTTGCTGTATCACCCCTATGTTACCCTTAGATAATCTATCTTGTCCAGTCTTGGAGAGCTGAATAATAAAGAGCAGTGTAAGAAGAGCCACAGGTTCTGTCTCCTGTCATCTGTGACCCCCAACTCACTGGCCATGAACCGTCTGCGGATGGGAAGCTTTACAGCAGAACTGCTACTTTCACTGCTGAAGTATAGTGATTGTCATTCTAATAAAGTGTCAATCCACCTGTTTGCCATTCTATAGTACACCAGAAAGCGTTCCCAATGTTTAAATTGAGGACTATCATTGGCCATAATGGAGATCAGCAGTGTTTGTTTTAAACACAACCTTTTTGTAGTGATACTCACTTTTCATGACTAGTGATTGCAGCCAATGAAAAAGGTAGAAAAAGAAGCAATTACTCCATTTTAGTGAACACAGCATCTAATTGCTTGTTAAATAGAGTATGGTAATCAATCACTGATAACCTTAAAACAATCACCCTATTATAAACATGGTGATTTGAAAAGTGGCAATTAGAAAAACTAGGTCATTAAAGAAGTGTTCATCTAAATAAACTGTACCCATTGAGTAGGCTTATTTGTTTTTGATTACTTATTTGCTGCTTTAAGCCTCTCCTACTAATACCACAATTTCACAACACCCACTGCTGACAGTAGGCCCTAACTAAACCACAGTTTGCATACACTGGGATTATTCATTCAAATGTAAGAGTTTGTGCCACTTATGTTTTTTTTTGTATTGGTGATCATGATATAAAAATACAAAAATATGCATCAAAACAACATGCAGTCATTCTGTATGACTGATTATGTTAGCTGATTAAAATAATAACCAATTTTTACATAATACATTTTTAAGTATAACAGTTTAATGACTGGTTTGTGTAGAACCATGCTGAAAACAAAACAAAAACAATAGAATTCCAATCTCCCAAACAATACTAAATATGAAAAGTCATCATTGCAGTATAAATGTTCCTCACAGATGCAGAATTCACACGTTAGAATTAACCTCATTTAATATTTGTATTGCTAATGGGAATCAAACCCAAAAACAAAAATGTAATATTTTGTAACTTCACAACCTACTTTAGATATGGTCTCCTTGACGCGGGTAGCTCGGACCTTCTAGCCCATCCCTTATAAACACCATTGTCATAACTACCTTCTACTACCAAACTCCCCCTGCATACCAGCCACTCCCCCCAATTAAATACCCCAACACAAAATCTTGGATTTAAATTGGCTGGCAAGCAGCCGTTTATTTAAAACACCAATAAATAAAGTTTAACTTTCCAAATAATTAACAAACAAATATCCAAATAAATAAATGCCAAAATAAATTACATTTTACACTTTGATAAGCATACATTAACATAAATTAACATAACACTCCATTATTAATATAATTATTATTAAACAGGATTATATAATGTTAACATATTACATTGAATATAGCTTAATGAACCAACAACAACTTAATTCCCCTTTTAATAATACATAACCATTACAACAGTATCCATAATGTTATCAAACTCCCAATTATACACCCAAACAACCAAGCTGCAGGTCTCAGAAGGCAAAATCCCACCCAACAAGAATTGAACCCTTCCAACATCTCCACCTTGGCCCCTAGCTGCCCAGCACTGCCTTCAGGAGCCATAATCATCCGTTCACCATAAAGGGGAGACCCCACCAAAGGGGATCCCCCCTGCCAAAATCCACCCCTTTTCAATACACTGAATCCCTGCCTTCCAAGACCCCAACCTCTAAAATGAACCCACCTCTCAACTCTACCTAAACATAAGAGGGAGGGTGGGCGGGAAACTTTTTCTGTCCAAAAGAGGGCCTCTCACTATCGTCCAGCCCCTTTTAACATCTCCCATTCCTAATCTCCTCCTCTCCCACGTTGTACACTAGCCCAGCCCCCTCTGGCAACACTACCCTTTTTCTTAACCCCTTAAAAGCTCTGGGCTAGGCCCCAGCACCCGGTCATGTAGGCACTGCGCCTAATTCTTACGGCTACGTGCCTCTCTTTAGCTTTAAATTTTTTTTTGATTTTATCTGTAAAACTTTTTAGAGTTTGTAGATTTTAGATAACTTGGAAATGGGTTAAAACCAGAATTGGTTAAAAAGTTCAACACACCGTGCACATTTACCCGTCATTGACAGGTATAGTGTAGGCCCAGTCAATCCAGCGGATGGATATTGACAGATGGGTGCTGGCTGGATTGGCAGAACTATATACCTTTCATTGACTGTTGCTTTACATAGAAGTTTTAAATATTTTGTAGGATTTTAAGATGATCTGGTTCAGGTTTTGATGATATACAGAAGGCTTAACAAGATGTTCTTCGGGTCCTTAGCATGTGGTGCCTATTCTTAGGTAACTTGAAAAAGTTGGACTAATTCAGTTAAAAGTTGGACATGCCATATTTTTACCACAAAGTTGGTTTTATAGGTTTATATTGCTACAAACATGGACATGAATTAGAAGACTGCAAACAGGTTAAATTACATACAAAATAAAGAATGAGGTGAAGCCATGCCATACAATTCAATGCATGAAAAAACAAATAGCATCCTATTTTCCCCTCTTCTTTCCATTGTAAAAAAAAAAGCATTGAAATGTACAACCCTTACAGTTTAACCATGCAAAATCCCTTTCTGGCTGGCTGATTTAGATTTCTAACTTTTACTATTCTTTAAGCAAGACCAAAGTCTATCCAAACAATAGACTGAATTTGGTAACATTTCTTTCTTTGTAATTTCTTCGTAATATTCTTTTATTAAGTCACCAAACTGACTTAATAAAAAATACTATGCATAGTAAACTAATCAGTGCGCACAAATAATCAAGTAGAAAATGCACATAAGAAATAAAACAAACTATATATGTAACAAGCTGTTCTTATTTCTCCCAAACCGACAAGATCATTTCCATGAAATACCCCAGAGAATTTCCTGCTCAATGAATCAACCAAATTATAATTGTCTACACATGTCATGGGTAGTAGGGAGTCTTCTCTTAGTGCCATTCATTCTCTGCTTGTTTTGCATGTATTGACCTAATTCTGGTACATCTGACAGAAGGAACTGGCTCTTTATCATAAAAAAGAAGCCCAGTGTGGGAGGTTACTGAATTTTATTGTAATTGCTTTTTTTTTCCTGGCCGGAATTATTCTTAATGTCAAATCTGTTTATTTTTCTATTGTTACATATTCACTTTTTGCAGCATATCATACCTGCAAAATAAGCTCAAGTGCATGTTTTATTTGGCTATAATCACAAGTTAAGTTGAAAGATCATCAGTGATGTAATCAATCCAGGTTTATTGAAAGTGTAACATTTCAGAGCTCTATAAACTACCTGGTATATTCTAGCAGAGCACATAAAAGAGGAGCAGCATTTAGATAGTGACAAGCCTGATAAACTGGTAATTTGTGTTAATGAGAGTGTTAACAAGAGTGTTGGTAAAAGTCAGAGATTTTGGCAAATGCATTGGAGTCAAAAAAGCTTTTTAAAATTTAAATAGAGTGGAGGAAAGCTTACACCTCAAGTTTTTTATTGCTTTCTCCCCATTGGGGAAGTACACACCTTATTTGTCCTGGTGACCATACCCAGGTAATGAAAAGGTACGTTATTATTCTAAATTTTAGAGTTGCCAATAAAACAAAAGGTGAGAAGAATCTACTAATAGGGACAAATATTTTGCTCAAGATGGGAATTTATTTTCCGAGACTACCTCTCACTTCCTGTTGGATCTTCATGATAGAAAGTGAAAGCTTTCTAGTAGAAAACTAATAGCTAAAATAACTAATATGGGCTGAAATATTTACCTATTCTATCCTAAACTAAAAATAAGAGTTTGGGCTATACATGGTTTTTGTAGTTGGTGTGTAGTTGGATTTAAATGTTCATTCATTCATTTTGTGAATGAGTCATATTTTGACCTGTTTATGTACATAAATTATCAGACATTAGCCTTAATAATTTACATTTTCTTACAAAAAGAAATCAGCAGAAATAAAAAAAATGTCAAATAAAACATGTAAAGCAAAGATCAAATAAATAAAAATAATCAAAACACAAATATAAAACACAAAACTACACTAAATAGTACCCACACTCCCAAAAGAAACCCTTTGTAAATTTTGTTATCAAGTGAATTTCAGAAAGTTTCATCAAAATTTTGACAAATATTAGGGGGGGAAATCAGTAATTTCCCAGTAAATCAGTTTTGTGGAAATCACTTTGGTCATTCAAAGGCTTTAGTGTTTTAGATGATTTCTATGTTTGTTGATTCCTTTTCACAACACGCTCAATAAATGAAATAGAACAAGGATGTCAGGAGGAGAACATGAGGAATATAGACTGGTTTCAGATATTTTTTAAAGACAACAAGAGACTGAACTCATAGTGATGGAAAATCTGACCCTTGCTGGCTAGGTGTAGATATTTGCAGTGACTGCAAGACAATTGATCAGGTAAAAATTATAACTCATTTTGTAGCATTCATCAATATACAAAAAGTTGAGTATGCTTGCACTCCCTAACAAAAAATAGTTTTCCGTAGGCATAAAGATGCTTCTATTGTAGGGTAGAACAATGGTTTAGTACTCATATAGAGGTATTTTCCACCCTATGAAGGAGACACAACTGGAAAACTGGAACAAGTATACATATGTGACATGTGCTATCACAGATGGGAACAAGTCAGTGCTCCTTATTATGTGTTAAATTGATTGAAATGTAAGAATCTTACACTTTGGTGTGAGATACCTTGCTTGTGTTCATCTTGGTTATAAAGGTATGTTTCCCACATCACCTGGTCGTAAAACCATCATCCATCCTCTTCCATAAAAACTTTTATACTTTTCAATTGTCAGCATCTCAATGAAAAGTGATTATTTTTTTGTTTATGCCCCATGTGGTTCACATTTTACTGTGCAGTGAGGAATGCTAACCCTAGAACTACAGCAAATGACAGAATATTGGGAAATGTATGAAATTTTGATAAATCTTAGTAATCTTAGTGCTCCTTATTATGTGTTAAATTGATTGAAATGTAAGAATCCTACACTTTGGTGTGAGATACCTTGCTTGTGTTCATCTTGGTTATAAAGGTATGTTTCCCACATCACCTGGTCGTAAAACCATCATCCATCCTCTTCCATAAAAACTCCAGTCCAAAGTTTAACGTTGTGATGGAAATACTTTGCATTGGTTTTGGAACAATGTAGATGCTTATCCTAGCTGTACTCCTCTCTTAAAGGTTAAATTGTAATAGTGAGGTGCCAGTGGGGAACATCTCATGGATAAAGGTAAAAATAAAATAAGGATCAATATAGTTCTCTTGCTGCTCATTTAGAGACATGAAATTGCAGACTTCCGAAGAAACATTTTGTTGAAATTATACCAGCAGGCTTTGCAAGCTAATTTTAATGCCAGTCATATATTTTTGTAGTTTATATAGTTAGCACTGCTTCCTGTACAATTTCCCTCGGTAACTGCCCTCTCTACTCAACGTGAGTTCTTCAAATATGTGGAGCTTTTATCACAGCAGTTCCCAAGCAGATTTTCATTCTACGTTCAGCCCGACTCCCCAGGCTGCAGGGGAAATGTTTGTTTTAATTGAAAAGGCTGATACAGACCCCTCCGAACAGTTTCATCTATCCTCAAATATGCATTCCAGGCTGTCATGTACAAGAAGCTGGCTTGATTCAAACATAAGCAACCTGGAGAGAAAGCGACTTTATTATCACTCTCCAGCCTTGTGCAGATGGCGCCAGGGCCTTAATATCTTGGCAGGCCACATCTGAAATGTCATTATTTGAGAGGTTTTTGAAATTCCTTAGAAATTCCTTCTTTACAAATCATCACAGTGGTTTCTTCTAACAAAACAAAAACTGACAGGTTAGCATATAATATGCATGCGTAATGACTTCCCACTATTAAAATCTTGAAATCAAATTTTGTTTGAAAGGAACACATACCTTGATTCAATGACACCAATCAGACTTCCTCTATGCCTATATAAGCAGTCTTGACTTTCCAATGTGATAATGATATTACAATGTTTGGCAGGAGATTTGAATTCCCATTTTTATCTTGTGGAGGTTAAACGAAAGCGTACTAGTCAATGACGATCAGGAATATGTCAAGACAGACATTTACTTTGATATTTATTGCCAGCTAAAAATCATTTGTAAATCAAGTAAATGCGTCCACTAAGTAAAAGGCACATTATTACAATTTCATCCTATAAAGATCCCCAGTGATCCTTTCTGATTCAGACTTTAAGTTTTGTTGACAAGTTAAATACAAATGTTCCTTTGGGCACTGTGCTGGCTTGACATGTTGTTGTTTTTAATAAGATAATGCAAAGTATTAAAGAATTTTAACAAACTGGTAATACTTTTCAATTGTCAGCATCTCAATGAAAAGTGATTATTTCTTTGTTTATGCCCCATGTGGTTCACATTTTACAGTGAGGCATGCTAACCCTAGAACTACAGCAAATGACAGAATATTGGGAAATGTATGACATTTTGATAAATCTTAGTACATTATCTATGGAAAATTTACAACAATTTCTTTAGAATGACTACAGACATAACTATTATACACATGACTAAAGTGTTCGTCAATCTAGGTTCTTCAGTTTACCTCTTACATAACAACATGCACTGCATGACATGGGTTTAAAAGACTACAGCAACCTTTTTCATTTACCTAGTTCCTGAGAGCAACAGCAAGAAGCAAGTGGGAACACCATGCCCAAGATGGGCCCCCAGATTTGCCACAATTTATTTAGTCACTGACCTCCAACCCCCCAAGATAAACCCTGACTAGGCCAACTGCTGTAATGAAATATTAGGAAATCAACAACCCTAAAAGAGGACCTATCAGCATATTTATACGGGACATAAAATGGTTGCTGCCTGTGCAGTGCAAGATTGGGTGATCTCAGCAGAAGAAGGAAGATGGCAGCCTCCAATGTCCAACCCATGCCAGGAAAAAGACAGAAAATGGAACAGCAAATGACGACTGGACTAGGATCTGTAAACGTAAGTGATATTTTTCTGTCTGATAGTTACCCTTTTTACTTCTAAGAAACTTCAATGATAAGTGTGGGTGGGTAAAACTTGCCTCCTCACTTGAAAGTTCTGGGATGATTAGCCAGCAGCCTCTACAGGACATACTCTGCAACCCCTTTCCCCTTTTCCAGTCATTAATAATATTTAAAATATGTATTTATTATAGCACCAACATATTACAAAGCGTGGTACATTAAATAGGGGGAGCAAATGACAGACAGACAGGCACAAACAATGACACAGGAGGAGGAGAGAACCAGTCATGTAGACCAGCTGTACATTTTTTTTGTTCTCTGGATCTCCCTGTAAAAATGATACCAATGAATGTTCAAACTGAACTGGTAAATGTTTAAATGCATGTTGGATGAACTTTTATTAAATGTACAGGGAATCTTTGTATTAAAAACACATGATTAAGAAGGTTCTGAACAGAAAGTATTCCCTGTACTTTGTTGAAAAAAGATATGCTTTACCAGTTTCAATATGACATAACAGATATGACACAATTGCTTAAAAAGCAGAACAGAAAGAAAAGAGTTGTACTATTTTTTTCAATGTGCCGCTTAGAACATCAAATGTACACATTATCACAGAAATATCACAGTGTACAGCCTTCTTCAAAGCTGAAAGGTTGTTTCTCATTGCTACCACCATCTTCCCTGACAAATCTTTCATATCCTAAATGTTCTTTCTTCAGCCACTTGGCACTATGCTAACTTTACATTGTCGCACCACCCTTCTCAAGTTTTACACTATTTTTTTTCCACTTATATTAACACAGATATTTCACTGGTGAACTGGTGCAATCAAAAGTATGCTTTTAAGCGCCAACACAAAAGTAAATACTCTTGTTCACACTAGTAACATTAACAACATTTTATATGGTTGCAGTATTGATTTGCAGTTTCAGTCCCCAAAAAGTAAAAAAAAACTAGTCTCCAATTCACCCCACAACAAATGAACAATTAACTATTGGAACAAGAAGTACAAATTGTAATGTATTTATTTCTAGCGGTCAATACAATTTAAGTTTGCTTCTGTTAGATGTGTAAAGATAAATGCTTGTTAGTGTTTTGCAGTTTAATAAGCCTAACTTTGTTAACCCTTTGCCATTAAAATGTACATCCAATCAACACCTGTAAAATCCTTGTTGGGTTTTTCCTGTTATCTGTGGTTTTAAATTCATGTACTGTTGACAATTCTTTTAACCAGATGGAAAATAAAATCTCCAAAAGTTATTCTTCAACTTTGTTTTTATTTGTGTCCTTGGTGCATATTTTCCCTCACTTCATGTCTGGTGAAACATTTGTCACCAGGATATAAAGTGAAATCTCTTAAGCACAACAGCCACCAACTGGTGGTCCGCGAGAAAATTTTGGTAGTCCATGGATCTGGCCAGTGTGCCCCCAAGCGGGGTCAGGAGAAGGACGCAGCTGGCGGGGCGTACCGGTTAGAGCTGCAGACCATGTCCCCCGTACAAATCCAAGGTTCAGGGAAGTGGGTGGGTTGTGTCCCTGGACGCAACCTGCCCGCTCTCCCATCGCAGGCTCAGATCTGCGATGGGAGAGTGGGCGGATTATGGCATCATGACTTCACTATGGGGGTGACAACCGGCTCCCCACATATGTGCGGTCAGGAGCCGTTAATTTTAGTGGTTCACGGGACAGAAAAGGTTGGTGACCACTGCTTTAGCAGAACTTCAGATAATGCTAAAACTATGGTTTTCTAATTCTTTCCTTCTATCTTGGAGCTAAAAAAAAATAATACATTTTTGGTTAAATATATTTCTGTTCAGTTCAAGGACTGTGCAGCTGAATAGAGGCAAATGTTCAGCTTTAAGAATAGCTGAACCTGAACCAAAATTCACTTTGATAACCACCTGGTTAGCAAGGTAATATCTGTGGGCCCTTTAAATGTACACAATGGGCTGGCAAGCTATACCAATCCCTTTCTCAGCATACTTGGCAGCATGGTGGCTTAGTGGCTGTTGCTCTTGCCCTTGCAACACTATGTTCCAAGGTTTGATTTTGTATGTGTTTTGTTTGTGTTGTTAAAAACCTACTTTAGAGACTTTATTGTGATCTTTGAAAAACTTTTTGTTGAATTACCATAGCAAACGCTACAGAATCCGTAATGGGGACTTGTAACATGTTATTTATAGAAAAGAGAAAAGGAGACAAACATTGATGAAACAAAAAAAGTGCACATCAAAAACAGATGCAAAGATATCAAAGGAACAAACAAGCATATTTCTATGTCTATGTATACCAAACAGTTTTCTATTGATAATCTGGTCATGAACTCTCAGGATACAAACAATCAATATTGAATGCATTTTCACAATTCTTCTGGTTTTTAGATAATTGCAAGATATATAGGATATGCACTGACATTTCTAAATAGGTTAGAAACAATTCTTTCTTTATAAAGGAAAGAAGAGGGAATGGAGAGTGTTCCACCGAGCAGATCATAATTGTAGGACGTATTACAGAAGGGCCAACCAAGGGGCCATACCATGGTCAATACATAAAATCTGAACATAATGACAAGGTAAGGTTTAGGAAAATGTATGTATTACCCTTTCTGCTCAGTAAGAGCCCCTTGTCTTCTGATGATGACAGTGAACCAGTTTTATTGACCATACAGGGGCAAATTGCAAGAGAAGAAAGGTTTTCCCAGAGAACCTAGAGACACCCCATTCCACTTATGATGCAACTGTCCCAGCAGCGCAACACTAGTCTAGTCTTACTAGGGTACACAGTAAAATACACATAATCTAAACAAATTGCAGTCATTGAACTTATCTAGAAAGAGTAACCAAGGTGGGAGAAGGGCAAAGGAAAGGAATTGGGAAGGAAAGAGGGAGAGAAGAATGGGACAATCATAAACTTGGATGGGAAAGTATTTGTGTGCTGCTTGAAATAGAATGAGCTAACCCTTCCTTAAAGAATTACCCGGATACCCACTTACAACTCACACCACAATGCATACCAAGCATAGCCTTCAACTTCCAGCAGCCTATAGTACCTTCCTGATTCAACACATTTAGGCAGGAGAAGACCAAACTTCAAATTTCTCTGGGATACCGGATAAATGTATATTATTTTTTCCTGTCCTGCTCTCAATATCATCCATTGACAACTGTAGGGGTGGCAGCTGTTGAGAATGGATGTGTTTATCTTTTTCTAATTGTGAAACTCTCTGTACTGGACTAGATGTTTCTACTTTCACATAATCAGCTTATTCAACAACCCTGGCAATGTTGTGTTTAACCTCAAGATGGACTGTCTGATGTTTGCCTTTGAACTTTGTAACCACTTTGTATCTAGTATGCAACGCCTGTATTAAAGCTCTAAAGTGATTGCAGACATAGATACCTGACAAGTACTTTAGAACATGCTGACTCTATTTCAGAGGAGTAAGCCCCAGCCTATTGTCTTAGGTTGCGCCCTGTAAAAATGACTCAAAGAAAAGCATATACTGCTGGATTTACTGTACACTACTAATATCTTGATGAAAACTCCTTCTCTTGTATCTCTATATGGTAAAATAGTGTATTCTTGGGTGGATTTAGTAAGGAAAAGGCAGGCGCTCCATCAAAATGCATGTTCACACCACTGTTCATGCCATGCATCCAGCGAGGGCTAGTTTTAAAGCACTTTTACTTATTTGTTAAAATTAGTTAGACACATTGTAGTCCACTGGTCAAATATTTGCACTTATTTATTAAATACCATTTTAAAGTCAATCATCTTTGAAAGATTCTACAAACTTTAAAATAACTTCAAAATTAAATACAGTTAAATAAAGTTAAAAGATTAAAGCATTACAAAAGTTTAAAGTATTGCAGACATGATTCGTATTGACAGTATTGGGACAGTTTGGTTAGGATAAGTTAAAAAGCATACAGCAAGTACAAATGATGATTGTATTATGCATCATTTACTTATATGAACTTTCTCTAACATACTTTTCTTGTACCCTAAATGAAAAATCTGCAGTGGTCCAGTTGCTTTCCATCCAAGGCCAGAAGGTAACCGTAACCATTTCATGTACTATGGCCTGGCAGTAAGCTGTTGAGAGAAGCAGGCTGTTGGCTTGGGTAGCAGCTTTTGGCCTCCCTACATTTCCTCTGATTCAGAGCACAGAATTCTACACAGTAAATACCACAGATGGTACAGTTCTGGGCCAAAGAACCCTAGTCCATGCAGAAAGTACAGGATCCTTCACTTCCCCTCAAAATGACTAATAGAAAAACAACCCAGTCATGCACATGATATCTCCCTCCCTCAGCTGATGCACATTTTCAGGTAGAAAATGAAATAACTTCATGCTAATTAGTGGACATAAGCTGTTTAACATCTGTGGCCAATTACCATTTAAGCTGCTGGCTTGGGCTCTACATAAACAGAGAACGCTACCTTCCTCTCAACAGTTATCGCTTTCCAACACAAGCTTTTATTTGCGATGACAAAAATCTGAGTGAGGTTTCATAATGCAGGCACTGACCCAAAGCCTTGTATTTGTGTTTTAAAAAAGATAGTTCTTTCCCTAATGACATAGACATTGTTTGTTCTTCTTCAGTAACATCTGTGGCAATTAGAAAATGTTCTGTTTACGTGGGCATTGGCAGGGACCAACCAGGGTTATTGTATTTGCTACTCTAAGTAATTACAATCATTGTAATGTCTTCACCTGGCTTCTGGCTGTTCCCATAAGTGGATCCAGTCCAACATCATTCATACACACCACTCATTGCCATTATACAACACTTTTAATGAATGATATATCAAAACTTACTGCTTTTAAAGATTTGTTGAGAGAAACAAAGTTTTCTTTGTTTCCATTACTAGGGATAAGAGTTTTACCTGCTGCTGTTGAAATGGACACATGCATTCCATTTACTTCCTACTTTCTCAGTGGGAGGGTCTTCTTACTATAAGCACATAATATGTTTCCAGCATTGTAAGAAAAAAAAAACACTAAAAGCAGTGAGAAATTTTAATTTTGTCAGTTTTAGAAAATCAGCTACACATTGAAAAGGAAAGGTCATTTAACAACATTATGATACAAAAGTTACTTGAGGAGCAATTTTATACACATTCAATGAAAGCAGTGTTTGCCTTTAATGAGAGCATTGTCATTGACAATTGTTCATAAAAATAAAAAGAATGTGGCAATTAAAATAACAAAGCTATAACAATTATACATGAATATAATTATTGCCTTACTAATGAAGTAGAGGCAGTTAACTTAGTAAAGCAAAGTCCACTTTTCTAAAGTGAATCTTTCCCTAAGTATACAGAATACAATTGTGCTCGCTTTGAACACCCAGTGGAGTGCAAAAGAAATAAAGGAAAACAACGTTTTCTTATCTCTTTTTACCTACAAAATATTTTTGTTGTACTATTCACAATGTGTAATCAATTGTTTTCAAAAAAGGTATGTAAAATGGGAATTTGCTCAATGTGTAGACATATTTACTTACAGCTTTAGGTGCAAGAAATGTCTGAAACAAGGAGAGCACCAAAATAAGCAGATGATGGTTTTCTTTCTGTTGTACATTACATTCTTCAGATTCCACCTGTAAATAAATTGTGCTATATATTAAATATCATGG
>NC_092858.1:95569367-95585058 GCF_032062135.1 Pyxicephalus adspersus | reverse complement strand
TTATAAGTACAATAAGATGACTGCTGAAAAACTATATATAGTATATATAATAAGTAAATATATAATAAAATAAATATATATTGAATATATTATATTGACTCACCTATATAGAATTAATCTCTATCATTTAGCTTATATTAACAAATGACAGATAACATTTTTCACAGCTCTTTGCCCTCCAACACACATCATCTCAGTGCTACAAAATAGCTGGATGATATGAGATTTTCCTTTACCAGGTACCGATAATAATAATAACAATGTGCTTTTAGAATTTGTCGTAGATACTTTTACTGTCCATACAGAAAGTGCTGCCATTTGAAGCATTATTACCTTATTACTGTGCTTGCACTAGTGCTAGGGTTCTAGATTAGATCCCAGGGAATGAACTGTGAATTGTTTATAGTAAGTTGTTTTTATCATTCTTTTTAATTAGTATTATAAGGGAAGACTGTATATCTGTGAAGTCTCTGTGTACATTTCAGTTTCCTTGTTTACTTTTATTGCCCCCACCGGCCTGCTCCCTAAATTCCCTTTACATTGGTCACATATGCCAACAACTCCAGAGAGTCAAGTCAAGCATTTTGTAGCTTTTTAAGCAGCACTATGTTGTCTAACACATCACTTGCCCCTTGGGAAACCGTGACACTTCTAAATACTCTGAGAGAGGGTATTTAGACAGAGAAATGGTGGAAGCAGATAAGGGAAAGCATTGAGATGTAAGAAGAAGGAAGGAGATGGCAGCTGAAAGTAGAACTTAAGAGATGAAGTGGGCCAACCTTGATATAGGTGTTTGATATAGGTGTACAAAGTTAGGAGGTGACATGTGATCAGGAAGAAGAGTAGGGACTTCAGCATGTGGGACTTTGTCAAGGTAAAATGGGAAAGAGAAAGCATTGTGAGCAAATCAAAAGTGTGTAAAGTATAAAAATGAGTGACTAGAAGCAGAATGTGATGGAGAAGGGGCAGAGAGAAGGCTTGGAGAACACTGGACAGAAGGGACAGAATAAGCAGAATGTCAAAAATATGGATATGTAGTGTGTTATACATGTCAAGATATCTAAGTTTATTACTTTTTTATGTGATTTTCGAAGGCCCCCAAATTTGTTCGCCCTTGTGTTACCTCTTCCTGTGATACCCAGCTTATATTGCATACTTTATTTTCTATTTAAATGAATTAATAAATCAATGCTTTTATAATGCTAATAATGTCCAAAAGCCATTTATCTATTGGCAGGATCGTTTACAGCAGAAAGATAAAAGAAAAATCAGTTTAGTTAGGGATAAGCTATTCCTTTTTTTACAAACCCTTTGCAAACCCACCCCATTTGTATCCTAGGTACCCTATTGTTCACGCTGACAGTAATGTTCTATACAATTTTTTTCCAACTACTAAATTACAATTCACTCTCATTTTATGGATAACATTTTACCATTTCCTTCTATTAAAAGATCAACATGACATGTCTCTTTCAGGTGATCATATACATGCATTTAAATCAGTCTATATTAAGATTTATATAAGATTTATACTATTCTTTAGCCATTGTAGATGCCCCCCTCTGCTTCACTTAATTTACTGCATATATTTCTGTTTATCTATGAAGCCTGGATGTAATTTTTCACAGGTGTATGAAAACAATTTAAAAAAAAATTAAGCAATACCAGATCCTTCCTGCTATAAATCTCAAAATATGGATTATGATTGGATGTGTTTTGTATATTGTTTACTTGAAGTAACTAGGTACAAAGTAACAGATGTGACAGTAAGACAGAATACTGTGTAATAGCGTTACATGCAAAATAGGAAAACAAAACATTTACACAATAAATAGCTTTAATTTACATTTCATATGGTGAACAGTATATTAACAAAGCCAAACACAAAGCTATAAAAAATCCCTGATTAGAACACGCCAGGTCTGAATTCATGCTATTGTAAAACTCCGGTATTTGAACACAAAGGTGCTATTGAATTTTTTGTTCTGTGTCTGACCTACAGAATAACAGTTCATTTTTTTTAATAAAATTGTATCTGAGTACATTCTGCGTGATGCAGAAACACGAGACTGAATACGTATTAATTAGCTGCTGCACAGGGCATTGTGACAGTTCAGTGTCTTTTAGATATCTTCTAGATACATATCGGCCTTTGCATATTGAGTGCCGCAATGTTACAAGGTAACAAAGTGAATATCAAGTCAAATAAACAGGTCTACTGCCAAAGCTCATTTGTTATCTCCAGCGAACAAATTAGAAATTAATCTCCCAAAGTCAATGGAACACTTGGGAGAAAGTGCAAGTCAATTTCACACTGTGTATGTACATTAAAAGAGAACCATCAAAATTACTTCTGTATGCCTGTATGCACATATAAGCAGTTTTTTTTCTGCTCATTTTAATAAATGTTTTTTCTTTCATTCGCTATAAAATGCAAAATTTTTCCTTACATTCCCAAATGCAATAAGCAAAGAATGTGTATATAAAGGACTGTGATCTTCTCTTAAGATAAATTCTCTATAAGGCAATGCAGGGGCTAGGTCAGAGGAATGGGGGGAAGTAAATTAGAGGGGATGGGGTTAATTGATCCCAAGATGGATGGAGATGATTAGAGAGAGGTAACATTGTCTAGACCAACAAGGACATTAAGAAGGATTTATGGAGGATGGGCTGAATAAAGTTGGAGAGGTCTAGTAAGACATCACTACTAATTTTCATGACTTTATCTTCAAATTACTTGGCTATGTCTTAGGCAGAGAAGTACATTTTTGTGGGATGTGTAGGGTTTAGGAGGACATTTTGCATGGAATGCGTTGTTAAACTATTTTACCTTGGTTTTGTAATCAAGAAATTCATGAATGAAGCCAGATTTTCACTACTTGTGTTTTGTAGATGTTTAGAGTGATTGGAGTGAAAACCAAAATGTCTAAGTGGGTCACAAAATACCACAATGCAAAATTCATTATTTTGAGATTTTGAGGGTATTTGCTTCACTGGAGTACTATCACAGTAGAGAAACATAGTGTAATACAGTTTTGGGGCCATTGGCCAGACAGAGGTCAGTTCAATAAAACATATCACTTAGGGTATTTAGATGTAATGTGTAATTTTTTTACACAACATATTGTTTCAATTAATTAAAGATTTTTTTTTTTGCTGTAAATGGCTTTAACTTCTTAAAATATCACTAACCTCTGACTTGCATACATTATATTTATTTTGTGTCTATTGTTTAGAGCATAAAGTACATCTACTGGGGGTTTATAAAGAAAGATCTTACAAAAAAGAATACTAATTATTGCGAGATAACGTCCAGTAGGTAATTTGATAAAAAAAAATATAGAAAATGGGTAAAATAATTTATACAACTTGTGAACTGTGAATTGTTTCCTAAATTTTTTTTTTTTGTTGTTAAGCTTCTTTTGACGATAAACAATCTCAAGATCAGAAAAACAAGGAAGGCTACCAATGTTTTACATCAGAAGGGTCAAAGTATTTTAAAGCTCATATCCTTTTGAAGAATACTATTATAATCTCCAAATATTTAGAAAGCAGGAAGCTTACTGAACCTATTCAAGGTTGTAGCGTGAACAGGATTTTTTGATTAAAAAAAGGTATTCAATGCTGACCAAATTAATTGAAATATGGGACAGTCTAAATAGTTTTAACGATAGAAATGGTTTAAAATGAGTTTGCGTGGTCATTTGGACAAGTCTCTAAAGTTCTCATTTCCACTGTTTTCTCTTTTCGATTGTTTAATTGAATAAATATTTCTTATATGTAGACTTTTTAATTTAAGATCACACTGCTTTACTAGAAAATAAAATTGTATGTAAAAGCTCATGGTTCCTTAATGAAAGTCCAAGATGGAGCTTTCTGTTGAAATTTGTACAGCAATGTGTTAAATTTGCCTAAACAATAACTATATTTAATAACATTTAATGATCTTTTAAACACTACAGCTTCACAGTTAGAAAGGTTTCAAGTATTTAATGATTAGCTCACCATAGGTTGTCAATTGCTCTGGTTTTTTTTTCATACCTGGTTTACTTGACTAGGCACAGTCTTTTCCAATATTTGTAGCACCATTTGGTAAACACTTCCAGGCCATACTTCTTGCTTACCCTAGGTCTAGTATCCCTGCTATTTGTTTTTGAACAAAGCACAGTTTAAACACCTCAAAGCCATGGATTAAAGAGCCCAGGTAGACATATGTTCTTTGGGTCTTATTTGATGCTGTCTATGTAAGCTTTGCCTTCCAGCCACCACAAAAAAGCTACGGCCTTCATCAAAGTCAACACTATTATAAGAGGATGCTACAAGGTATTTTTGATATTATATGATCAAGGAGTCTAGGGCTCGAGTTACATTGATCTTTAAGGTAACTTTTGATATTATCTTTGTTGCATGACACATGGATGCTGTACGAGTCGCTGTCTTATATCAGATCAGACATATAAGATGGTGCTGGTAAGTATCTAAGGCATATCTCATTCTTCTTTTTCCATAGGAGTCACCATTATGGATGGAACTATTTAAAACACAAAAAATGGCAAACTTATGGAAAAACTGATTTGCTAAATACTACTGATAGTAATGATTTGTCCACAACATTTAAACAATGACCAATAGGACACAAAAACTTTGTTTTCCCACAATTGTAAGATTGGTAGGCATGTTTTTATAGCATAAATACCATAAGCATGGATCATAGCAGTTACATAGTACTGCTAATATAGCATGTCTGGGTGATTATAGGAGGGGAAGAACATAAAATGGACCTCATTATTGTGATATTATTCATTTATAATCTACGAAATTGTCAAAGAACACAGGACACTGTTATAGGAAACAGTGATGTCACCCTGTTGGCTATTACAAATATTAGAGAAGGTTCAGCAGTTCACACATTGTGAATGTTTTGTAACTTTATTTGTGTTTTTTACAATAGCTACCTAGCTATTTGACTAAATCTCTCCTTTCCAGAATATTAAAAAGTTTGCTGAATGAATACAGTGAATAAAATAAAATTTACAGAACTATGTCTCATAAAGCAACAAGTCATTGCCACTTGTCAAATCAGTTACCACATACAGAACTACAAAAGCGTTATATTACTGGCTGTAGTATTTGAACACATTATTGTGCATATTTGTCAGATTACTTTCAAACAAACTGCTGCATCTCTGTACTCAAGAAAAACTTCAGTCTGACCTTGTATACGTTATACAAGTTACTGCCACTTGCTTTCAAGATGTAAGATACATTGTAAAGTATTTAGGCAGAAGTTCATTGTGTTTATATTGTTCTGAGTTATACAGTTAGGCATACAATGGCACCAATTCCCAGCAGTCACTGTGAAATATCTACATTGTGAAAAAAAAGAACCTTGGGAGAGAAAATTGGATGCTAATAGCACTAGTTAATTACTGATTGTTTTGAGTCAGGATCATTGGAAGAAATGGCTTATTTTCACAAATAACATTCCTCTCTGTATTTAGTTCATCCATATGGCACTTACCATCTGCTTCATCAGAAATTCTTTTTTTTTCTGTCTTCCTTGTTTTATGTTTCTACAGAATGATTTCTTTGCAAATTTAGAATCTTGCTGATATTTACCAAACTAAATAGACCTGTGTTTGAGAGTGCAAAGAACAACAAAAAGTCCAGGTTTTTAATGATGAACCTTACTTAGTAAAATCAACACCCTAACTTTTTCTGTATAGAGAGGTGTAACAGTGCTATCATCCAACATCCTAGACATGCTTATAGGGAAGAGAACAATGTTATGAGCTCCTACTTGGTGTGCTGGTTCTGGTATACTTTTTATTCATCCACTGGAAGCTGGTGATGGTGAGCCATATTGCCTAATTTCTGTAAGGAATGGTGAAGGTAATGAATGTCTAGACTGTTTGGTAGGGGTGCCTTGATTATGCCAGGCCCTGCCATGCTCTAAACAGACTTGTACAAAAACATTCCAACTGGCTAACCACTTCTTTGCATTTGTCCTTTAAGCAGAACTGCACTTGTGCTTGGTGGGTGGTAAGCATCTGCTATTATCAGCAAGTATGCACAACTTACTAAAGAGTATGGCACAGACCTACCTGTATGCAGGTGCTATATAGAGATGACAGACCCAGAATCCTTTAATCGCCACATTGTAGGAATCTGCCTTCTTCAACATCAACATCTTTGACCAATGGATGGCCACTTATGATGTAACTCCTGGGTATACACAGGAGTTGCATTGTCTCCACTGGCTGGCTCTGTGTGTGACACCACCTCTGCTTGTCTCTTTTGTCAATTAGCTCTACCTCCTACTGATTTTTTGTTTTTCCAGTTTAGGTCTGCTTTAGGTGATAAGGTTCATGTTTTAGACTGGGTCTTGAGTAATGAGTTAAGTGCACCATTACTGAAAGATTCCAAGCCAAAATAAATATTAATAATATTAATTAAATATTAATAATATTAATAATATAAAAATTAGTGTAAGGATTGGGGGAGAAATAAATATTAGGGTCATATTAAAATTTATCCCGAGTATTACCAGTGCTAAAAACAAAAAAACAAAACCAACATTTTACTAGCCATCTGGTTTTGGATACAAGCTGCATTACAAAAATAAACAATGTTTCCATTGGCCAACTAATTAATACACATGATACAACAATAAACAGAAAACAAATCAACTAACTCGGATTCAGCTGACAAATTGAATATTATAACAGATAAGAAAATAGTAAAATAATGATGTTTCTCAATTAGCCAGTTAATTACCATACTTTATTACAGGTAAACAATTGAGAAAATATCACAAGGAATTATTAAACTTATATAACACCTTGCTGGTTAAAAAACATGAAAATACCCAAAGGAAATAAAGTAATGTAATAATTAATATGGAAAACACATCTTTAGCAACCCATACTCATAATTATTTGTGAAGGCTTTTCACTCCACCCTTATTCACCCAGGATGAGTTGTCATCTGTGCTATAAGCTGCTTTTGTTGATCTATAAATTGTAACCAAGTTTCTTTGCTATCACTTCCTTCTTGCGGTCATTATTATGCTTTAATGTAATGCTCTCATCTATTTTGAAGCAGCATATTCCACTGATGGGAATTCAACCTTGGTATCTTTCATGCCAGAAAGGGTTAGTCATTAGTACAGAGAACCCTAGCATCAGTAAAAAGTTTGCAGTTTACATAAGAAGAAGGTCCAGCTTTGTGTACCATTGTAGTCTATCTTCTCCAATTTTGGAGAGCTGTATTAAATCAGGATTTATGAGTAGGTTCTTCTAATGTGGGCCAGAAAAATTGTTGAAAGAATCCTAATTCTGACAGCTTTTCACAGTTGCCAAAAGCTTTACAAGTGTGTATATTTTAAGTCAATTTCAGCTCATTCACTAAGGTTAGTGAGCTATATATAGGGCTCTATTTATTAAACAGTGAATCCTCATGAGCATAAATTACCACTATTGAAAAACATGGACCTGGAAGATTCCTATATGGGAATGTTTGAGTGAATGTCTGATTGTTTTGGAAGTAGATCCCGATCTAAAAATAAAAATGCAGATTACCTCTTGCGCTAGTATGTCTAACATCTCTAGAAAGCCGATCATTTTTTTTTTGTTTTGTTTTCTGCATTCCTTGAGGAAAACTTCCCCGCTCTTTTTGAAGACACAGCAGAAAGTGATTGGAATCCCTGCAAAGTTAGGTAACATTTTATCCTTGGAAGTGGTAACTGGACTATTTCCCCTTATCTCCTCCCATCACTTTTTTACAGTGCCTTAAAGTTGGCTAAAATACTGTTTAATGTACAAAGTGCATCCGCCAATAGGAATAGTTGTGAATACAGCATTCTTACAGATTGTGCAATTGTACATATGACCTCAGGATATGAGTCCTGGGCCCCTTTCCCATAAGACATGCAGGGTGTCTTTGATATCATTCAGGGCATCACAAAGGCTACTCCTAACCTGTTTCTATTATACTACTAGATTGTAAGCTCTTCGGGGCAGGGGCCTCTCCTCCTGTATCACTGTCTGTATTAGTCTGTCATTTGCAACCCCTATTTAATGTACAGTGCTGCGTAATATTTTGGTGCTATATAAATCCTGTTTATTATAATTAATAATAATACTAATAATATTATTTTTAATACCATGCTTAATGTGGGCATATTTAAAGAGACCAAAAAACTGTTCTGGCACAAGACTGCTTTATTGACTTTTACTGCCATTGGCATTGCAAAATATAATCAAATTGATAAAAGGTGTACAAAGTTTTGGTTTTGTGGTCTATAGTGAGGCCCAGGAGACTGCGAGCAAGGAGCTAGGCAGGACCTGCTTGACTGGGGGGGGGGAACAACTGAAGGGTGGGGGGGTTGTAAGAGACACCATTGGCCTGCAAGAGACTATACTGGGGGGCTCAGTGCAGCTAGAATAAGGACCAGTTGAGGACGGGGGACAGAGAATCTCAGCGGAAGGGGATTATAAAGAGGAACAGGTAAGTGTGGGGGATAGTGTAAAGGGAGAGGTGTATGTTTGTTTTAAGGGCCCATGGGGTTCTTATTTGAAACGGGAGTTGCGTGATAAGCAGCAGCAGCATTGCATGATTCAGAAGACTTGTAGTAATTGGTTACAGACCTTTTCTATAATTGCTAGTGTAATAGGTGAAAAAGCGCCGGAGCATTGTTCTGAGCTTTTTGGAATCTGGATGGTATTAGCGAGGCCTATCATGTTTATGGGGGTCAGGCATGGCTCATGTATGACAAGCAATTTAGGCAACGTAAGGCAGTGCGGCCGTCTTTGCGATGGGATCATATTGATATAGGGCTTTGGATGAAGTTGATGACGTCCACAAGGGTGAGTAATCAGCCCTTTTTTTGGGGGGAAGGGACGAAAGCCAGGTGTTCCCCGGCTCTCCAGCCTTGCGCAAAAACGTAATCTGTTGGCAGTTTAAGGAAGGGGTGGGCAAATTCGGCGCCACATGCCATTTTCGCCACAAATGTGCAGGATGTGGGTGACAACATTCCGTTGCAAGGTGTGAGCGTAATTTCCGGCAGTGTGGGGGTGAACGGTTTGGATAGAGGGAGGACCTCAGTGAATATAAAAAGGATGCGCCCTTCCCTAAACAGATATCTGGACAGGCAGTCAGCTCAGGTGTTGGAGGCAGGTTTTGCAGAGGGTTTTTATATTTCTTGTGGCCTGGGGATGGTTCCCCCTTTACCGGATAATTTAAGATCTGCGATGCGGAACCCAGAGGTGGTGGGAGAGAAGTTGAGGAAGGAGGTAAGTTTGGGTCGAATGTCCGGTCCTTTCACTGAGCCTCCTTTGGGAGGACTTGTGGTTTCCCCTTTGGGATTAGTGCCCAGGAAGGAAGTGGGGAACGTTAAGTTAATCCATCAGTTAATATATTTAAAAATTGCCTCCCTAGGCAAACCTACTACCTCTTTTCCCTCTAAAATAACCTTTCCTGTCCAGATCTCTTCTGATAAGCACCAATTCTGGACCCTAGCCTTTTTGGACTCTGGCACAGCTGGGAACTTCATTAATCAACGATTAGTTTCTGATTACAATATTCCTGTGGTGCCCTTATCTAAGCCATTGGTGGTCTCTGTGGTGAATGGCACTGCCTTACCGGACTACAGCCAGCATGCCACGGTTCCACTCGCTATGAAACCTGGGTCCCTGCACACAGAGGCAATTTCCTTTTTGGTGGTGCCCAAGATTTTTCGTCCTGTCTTGTTGGGCTTACCTTGGCTACGCAAACATGCCCCCATCATTGAATAGGGATCTGGAGACATACTCTCGTGGAACAGCACATGCTTTCATATATGCCCTACTCAAATCCTCCCTGTCCAGCAGGTTTGCTCCACCACCACATGCCCTGTCTCTGGGCTACCCAAACAATACTGGGATTTTCAGGATGTTTTCTGCAAAAAGCAGGCTGAGGCTCTACCATCTCATCGACCCTAGGATTGTGCTATTGATCTCCCTTCCTGGTGCCTCTCCTCCCCGTGGCAGAGTCTACTCTCTCTCTATTCCTGGGACCAAAGCCATGCCTGAATACATCTAAGAGAATTTGGAAAGGGGTTTCATTTATAAATCTTCCTCCCCAGCAGGGGATGGATTCTTCTTCGTCCAGAAAAAGGATGGATCCTTACCCCCTTGAATTGACTATAGGGGTTTCAACTACATCACCGTTAAAAATAAATATCCCTTGCCTCCGATCTCTGAATTATTTGATTGTCTCGAAGGGGCATCTGTCTTCACCAAGCTGTATTTGCAGGGTGCCTACAATTTAATTCTCATCCGCAAGGGCGACGAATGGAAGACAGCCTTGAATACCTGAGATGGCCAATATGAATTAGTTACATCTAGTTATGCCATTCGGACTCTGAAATGCCATTGCTGTATTCCAAGATTTCATGAATGATGTCTTCTAGGACTTGTTATATGACTATGTGATCATCTATTTGGATGATATCCTGGTATACTTTAGGGACCTATCCTCTTATCGAGCCCATATCAAAACAGTCCTGCAATGGCTGCGGCAAAACAGACTGTACGCCAAGGCGGAGAAATGCCTTTTTGAGCCCCCTGAAGTCCTGTTCCTGGTCTATATTGTTTCTGCTGGATCCTGCCAAACTCACGGCCGTTCTAGACTGGCCAAAACCCTATAGACTGAAGCCCATTCAGAGGTTCCTGGGCTTCTCCAATTATTATAGACATTTCATCCAAGACTACTCCTCGCTTGTGGCGCCCAATATTGCAATGACTAAGAAAGGGAGCAAATGTAAAGCCTGGTCTTCGGAGGCTCCTCAGGCTTTTAATACTTTTGAGGAAAGCTTTTGCCTCTGCTCCTGTGTTGGTGCGCCCGGACATTTCTCAGCCCTTTTTCGTGGAGGTGGGTGCCTCCTCTTTTTGCGTTGGTGCCGTGCTGTCCCAAAAGAATGCTTCCAGCAAGTTAAGGACCTGTGGGTTCTTTTCTAAGAAATTCTCTCCAGCTGAGAAAAATGTTGCCATCGGAGACAGGGAGCTTCTTGCTGTCAAGCTTGCCCTTGAAGAATGGCACCATTTGCTGGACGGAGCTCATGAAATTTTGACCATTTTTACAGACCATAAGAACTTACAGCAGGGGTCGGCAAATTTTTATGGCCAATAGGCCGTTTCAGTGGTGGGCGGGAGCACACTAGGCTGGACTCTAAGTCCCATCCTAATGACCCCGCCCACCACAGGGGAACGCCCCCTGAAGTGATATCCCTCTCCTCCGTATAAATTGCGGAGGAGAGGGATTTACCTTCAGGGAGCTTTCCCTATTTACCGCAGCGGCGGAAGTGTCAACGCACACAGTTGCGTTGACACTTCCACAGTAAACAGGGGAGTCACAGCAAGGAGGCGGCTCCGGAGGTCAATTGGCTCAGGCTCTGGTAGTTCCTAACAACCCTGGTCACACATCTCCATGGACTTTGTCTTCGACCTTTCATCTTCCAATGGTTTCACTACTTTTTCGGTTGTGATTGATTGGTTCTCCAAAATGGCCCATTTCGTTCCTCTACCAGATTTTCTGTCTGCCTCGACCTTGGCGAAGATCTTCTTCAAAGAAATTGTTCGCTTACATGGCTTGCCTTCCCACATAGTGTCCGATCGCAGTGTACAATTCACTTCTCGCTTCTGGAGGGCCCTTTGTCGCCATCTAAAGATCCAGTTAGACTTCCCAACATCCTATCACCCTCAGACCAATGGACAAACTGAAAGAATTATTCAGGCATTGGAAAAATACTTGCGTATTTATACCAACTCCCACCAGGATGACTGCTTGGAACTCCTGCCAAGGGCTGAACTTGCCCACAACACTCGCTTCAGCGAATCCACAGGTCTTTCTCCCTTTTTTCTTATTTACAGTCTTCATCCCCGGATTCTTGCCCCTGTCCCTTTTGTGTCAGACGTTCCTGCTGGTGCCGCTAATCACTTCCTGCAGGTTTGGAAAAAAGCCCAAGAAGCCTTGCTACATTTCTCTGGACGCTACAAAAGATGGGCTGACAAGAAAAGAGCTCCCCAGTTGTCCCCTGGTGACAAGGTTTGGCTTTCCATCAAGCATATTTGCTTGCGAGTGCCCTCTCTCAGGTTTGCACCTCGCTTGACTCCAGGTCAACCCTGTCACTTACAAATTGAAACTACCTCCATCACTTAAGATCCATAACGCATTTCATGTTTCTCTGCTTAAATCTGTTGTTCTTAACAGATTCTCTGAGAAATACATCTGGCCCTGTTTCTGCTGCCTCGGGGGAAGATTACGAGGTTGAAGAAATCTTGGATTCCAGGCTTGTCCGAGGTTGTCTACAGTATCTGGTTCATTGGAAGGGCTATGTTTTAGAAGAACGTTCCTGGGTCGCTCTAAAAGACCTCCATGCCTCCTGCCTACTCAAGAAATTCCATACCAGGTTTCCTGACAAACCCGGGTGGGTTCGGGGGAGCGGGGGCCCTAAGAGGGAAGGTACTGTCATAGATCCCCGCAGGTCCAGGTCATCTGTGCCTCCTTCTTGCTCACCCTGTCTGCAGTCCCCTGCAGCCAGCACCATCTCTGCCTCTGGATCCAACAATCTGCATACTTCCTGTTCCAAGTCAGGTGATTCCCTGTCAGCTGCTCCCTTGCCTCAGAGAACCAGAATATTCTGCAGATGCACTCCTTGTGCTGGCAATCATTATTGTTTTTTTTTTATTATCTCAGCAACAGCACTTTTGGCTGGTCTGACTACTCTCTTGGATTTCCCTCTTGCACCACGTTTTGGTTCCAGCTTGTAAGCAGTGCCTTGGTGGGCACGGGGGCCGCAACCTGGCAGTAGCTTGCCGCACAACATCCTCACCTATAGAGGCTCTGGAGAAGACCAAGCTACTGCTTAGATCCTGCGCCCCTTGCACATCTCCACCCAAAGTGTTGGTGACACAGTGGGTCCACCACTTGGCCTTGTGGAGCCGTGACAATCTCTCTGCCTCCCAGTCTGCTGGTTTATATCAGACCCACCTTTCCCATAGTAGGAAAAGACAGACACTGATAAACTTTTACCTGGCATTGTAAGTGTATATTCCCTCATGACTACGAAAAAGCCACAGAAGGTATTCTATTAAATCCAGAGATGATTACTTGCTGTGAACAACAGAGTCATATTAACATTCTGCCTGCGCACAAGAGTATTGTGAGATACACTACACAAAGAAATCCATCAGAATGACTAGCTTCTTCAGGCCAGTATTCAGCTGTATTCTGTTTTCCCTGTTTTTTATATTTTGCTCTTAATTGGGTCCTGACATGATAAATTATGAGATTTGCAGAAATATCTTGGCTGATAAATGATGATCTCTAATATGATGACAACATTACCCTGTGCAGACCAGTCTCTGGAGGCAGAACAGAAGTATTTGAGTCATGGATAAAGAAGTGAGAACCTTCCAATGCATTTGTGTATTATTAAACACAAGTGCCAGTATCATGGGACTACTGTCTTTGAGCCCGTACGATATGAGAAGACTCATCATTTAGCAAACATAGAACATCAGGCTGATTCCCATGTTGCCAAAATATGATTTATTTTTAAACTGCTTATATCCAGAAAAATACATTCACAAGCATGTGAATGTATCCATGTGACATTTACTTACGGATGCAAAGCATGCCTAGGAAACAAACTAGTTCAGCTAGTACAATAGCAATTAGGTTGTGAAATGAGTCGATTTCCTCTGGAGTGGGTCAATAAGTATCCAAGTTAAGTTTGATTTATTCTTACCTTGTAAGTTTGTTATATATTTCAAGGTTATACAATTATCATTTATTTTACATATTCTGTAATTCTTGTACACAAGTAACTCTGTTTTTCAGAACAGCTCCAGAAATGTAAGTCCTTAGGCTTTCTGCTGTTCTCAGCAGTTTTCTTTTATTTTAGCACTCAGAAAGTAGAAAGTGGTTGCAGGAAGTACTAAAATATTGGAATCCATAGGAGTTTCAGTATGAACACCAGCAGGGAAATTTGTGAAATGATAAATCCTTGTGATGTATGTGGCTGTTCAGGCAGGCCTATATTTTCTCTTTTCGCACAATTGGAGCTGCACTCTTAGTTTGTGAGGTCTTTATAACTATACTTGCTATTAAGATTACTTGAAAAGATGTAAGATTTTTTTTATTTCTCATTATATAATGATTGACACATTTTGTTGCTGACAGCATATCTTAAAAATTGACCTTCTCAGGAAGATTACTATTTCATTCTGTACCACCTTCTACCTGCTTACTATATACCTTAATCTGAGTTTTTTGTGTGCAGTAATGGTTGAGGAAAAAACTCACAGGGTCACTGTAAGTGTACTTTGTGAATTTTTTACTTGGATCTGGCAGGTGGTTTTGTCCACAGTTGGAGAAATGTCTGTGGGACGTATTTGATCAGATGGTCAGAGAATTCAACTAATATTGGAGCTATTCCAATATTGAATCAAAATTTGAGCTCTGACATTTACCATACCTGTCACTGACAGTGCTAACTAGGTAGCGTAGTCTAACTATATACAAACTAGTTACAAACAGAGAAAATTCTGGTAATTCAGCTAAAGAAATGAATAACTTCTTCAAAATTGGTGACATACACCCACTTCTACCAGAAGCTTGCAGAAAGGAGTAAAAAAAGAATGTCTCTTTTATAAAGAGTGTATGCAGGTTAGGTTACAGGACAATATAGGAAGATAAAAAATGTGGACATGTTCTTGTTGTATAGGTCCGCATTAAGAGTGAACTCATTTACCAAACTTAGCCCAGAACAGCCACAATGGTTGTGTGAAACATGTTTTAGAAATTTTATGGAATGGAATCTGAAAGGTATTTAAATTGTGGGATAAAACAATAAGTATGCATCTGTTTATGTTATTATTACACAGGTCAACATGTATTTTCATCAGATATAACTTAATGTGGGATTTGTAGTATTATTGATGTGGATTTCACGTCTAGTTTTTGTGATGCAGCTAATTATATATTGTGTGAAATTCATTATATATAGCCTTAACATATTACATTTAACAACAGTTTTCTTTTTTTAAGGTTAGAGACTGCACTATCTGTGATTTCATTTGTGATCATGCCTAGAAATTGCCTTAACCTCCGTAGCGGTAATCCCGAGTGTGACTCAGGGTGGCTTTTACATGCAAAAAGCGGTAACCCCGAGTCACACTTGGGGTAACTTTAAGAGCCCCCCTTACCCCCTTACCGGGGCGTGGCCGGGCGGGAAATTTAAAAGCAGATTACTGAGTAATCTGCTTTTAAATACCACCCGGGTCCCGGCCACGCTGCTGGTAGCATCAGCAGTGAGATGTGAAGCACAATGCAGGACTTCTGCATTGTGCTTCACATCTCACTGCAGATGCGAGCAGCAATAGCAAATTCCGGGGGTGGTCACCAGAAGTCCTGCATTGTGCTTTGCATCTTTCTGGAGATGCAGAGCAGCAGCTCCAGAATCTGTGTGAGACAGACGGGAAATCCCCACTCACATCACCCCGGAGTAATCTACCGGGTGATGTGAGTGGTGATGTATTGGGGGGTGTGTCTGGGAGGGAAATTTAAAAGCAGATTACAATGTAATCTGCTTTTAAATGATTTTTACAGTGCAAAAAGACCACACAACATGAAATAAAAATACATTTTA